>NC_089824.1:22012273-22312273 GCF_035046505.1 Tiliqua scincoides
GTCAGTGGTGCCAGCAGAGCACTGGCACCACCGCCCATGGGATTGGGCCCTAAATCATGTCCAGAAGGCGCCTAGGCTTAGGCTGCCTGAAACCTTCAACGGAAGACAGCTCAAAGCTGGGATATGGCCACCATCTTGGTGTATGAATGGAGCACCAACAGGCAAACCTTCATAACTTCCTGCTCAGCAGCTCACATAGTTCTGTATCAATAACCACTTCACCAAAACAACAACAAAAATATAGACACTGGTGCACCAGACAAGAATATATTTCCTTTTGAATCGAGAACTTGATTCAATATTGTAGGGTTTGGGCTAAACGAATTTGAAATATTTGTTCAATATTGTGGGGTTTGCGGCCCATTTGATACTGCCACAATCTGAACCCATCTGAACAAAGTGCCATTCTGTTTGTTGAGCTTCAAATTTCAAAGCATTGGTGCTTGAGTGCAATGCATCTTAATCTTAAACAATCTTTTTTCTGGGCTGATTTTATCTTTCGGCAGACTGGGGTTGAGGCAGTAGGTTAAAGGCCAGCCAATTGTTTCATTTATAATGTGCATGTATAAGGAATTATGTTTTTTAGCCATGAAGGCTTACCACTGACAGTCCCATGGGATAATGGTTAGAGAGTTGGATGAAGAAAAGAGAGGGCCAGGTTCATAATCCCCACATAGCCATGAAGCTCAGTAGGCTAGTCACTCTCTTTCATCCTAATCTTGCTCAAAGGTTGTTGTGAGGAGAAAATGGAGGTGGGTTGAATCATGTACTGCAGTGGTTCTCACACATTTAGCACTGGGACCCACTTTTTAGAATGAGAATCTGCTGGGACCCACCGGAAGTGATGTCATGATCAGGAGTGATATCATCAAGCAGAAAATTTTTTAGCTATCCTAGGTTGCAGTCCTACCCACACTTAGCAGGAGTAAGTCCCATTTAATATAATTGTTAAAAGAATGTACTTAGTAGCTTGTTAAAAGTACAGGTCTGTAACATTTCCCCAAATGCAGCCACATTCCATGGTAGCATCAAGTTTAATATATCGAAATGAATGGGGACCCACCTGAAATTGGCTCATGGCTCACCCTGACCCACCGTTTGAGAAACACTGATGTACGGTATGCTGCCCTAAGCCAGAGGTTTTAAATCTTTTTCATCTCATGGCACACAGACAAGTCACTAAAATTGTCAAGGCAGTTTTTTTGACAATTGACATGGCACACTGTACTGTTGGCTGGTGGATCACATCTCCCAATGGTCCTACTAATAAATGACCCTCCCCCAAACTCCTGCAGCACACCTGCAGACCATTCACAACACTCCAATGTGCCGTGGCACAGTGGTTGAAAATCAATGCCCTAAGCTATTGAGAAGCAGAGAGAAATAAAAACCAATTTCGATTTCCTGCCTCATCCACCAAATCTCTGGAATCTTTTACAATGACAGAATTTTATTATATTTTGTTATAATTTTCTGCAATATTATACCAGAGGCCTATTCTTTTGCATAGTGGGTGGGGCGGGGGGGGGAAGGAACCTCTTTCATACTACACCAGCCTGAAGGGTACGAAATAAATAGCCTTATCATCCAGGACTGGAGAGTATCTGATTCCTCTTCAGGCGCAGAGCAAGCTGTATCTGATCAGAGCTGGGTGGCCCACTTTATCCACTGTAATAGAGGAAGGGCCTCTGATCGGTCCCTGCTGTTTCTCAGTTTTAAAGCTTCAAAAAGCACTCTGGAAAATACGACTCTCTTTCCTGCCGTTTCAGCCAAGCAACATAATTTCCCAAAGTACTTTGGGCTTTTGCTGCCGACCTTGCTTTCCCATTCAATTAGTCCTGAGTTGGCTTTAAGTAATGCAAGTTGATCCAATCGCAGCATGTGCAGGTTAACTTTTGCATCAATTTTGCCCTTAATTCAGAGTAAGAATGATCATCTTAATCTCCAGCGTTAGAGAGTCATAATCAGTCTTCATTAGTACCAGCGCCAGTCTGAAGGGCATAGATAGTCTTAATTAAGACACTCCAGGTTAGCATCATGTCCACCTCCAATTAAATCATTTCGAAAGGTTTTCTCAAACTTTGATAGCTGAAGCACATTTTTGCCCCTGGAGGCCACATTTCATTTTTATTTTTTTTTTAATTCTACCCTTCCTTGAATCAAGCCAGGACAGCAAAATGCAATTCTCTGCGCACTCAGTTCATGTTCACAACTGTAGGAGATCAGATTGGACTACGATTGGTGCTGACGTTTTGAAAATGTGAGAGCTAAAGCAAATTCCAGGATTTTTCCAAAGATGACATATCTGAGAGTTTCCAAAGGAAGCCAAACTCCTGAAAGATTTCACTTCTGGAAATTCTTATGACTTCCCTTGAAAATTCTCAGATGTTTCTCCTTGGGATTCTAATGCTTTTTCCTTTGGGGAAACTTCTTTCACAGGGCAATACATCAACTTACCGCCCACGATGGAGCATGTATTGCATGTTATGGTGGGGGAGGCGACAGACAACCTGAGAGTGATAAGTAAAAACATTTAATACTGCCTGTAGGCTGCCAGGCCATCAAAGCAACTCCTCAAACCCACACCAGCTCTTTTGCTTGTGTAAGTCCAAGGAGAGTCAGGAGGCATGTCCGGATCAAAAAAGGGGCACGGGGTCTGGTGCGGCCAGGATCCACCACCTCCCAAACTGTTCCCCCAATTCCTCTCCTGAACAGCCCACAACCCACCTTCTCTGCCACCTCACCTGCTCGAGTGAGGCCCAAGTGGCCACTGGAGGGATCAGGGAGCAACAGGGCATTTTCATAAGTGGCTCCGGAGTGTCAAATGGCAGCTTTCCTTTTGCACTGCCATTATTGGACTTACAAAAACAGATTCCGAGATCTGCTGCCTTAGGTCCAGGATAAGACTGAGCTGTTAGCTGGGTAAGCATGAGCCTAGGTGGTGTATCAGATATAATCTATACATATAATACAGTCTGTCTATCTTGGGCAGTGGTTCCCCTCCCTTCTGGAGTAAAAACAGAATGCATATTAGACAGGTTGCATTATGGGCCATAACTTTATTAATACATCTCATCTGTACCATTATTACTTCGTTTAAGCCAGATTCTAAAGGTAGACTAACAGCCCAATCCAACGGAAATCCCTGTGTGGCAATGCAGCGGCACTGGTAGTGGCTACGCTGTACCTTATGGGGATTTGTTGGCTGCTCATTGGGGTAAGGGGACATTTGATCCCTTGCCCCAGGGTAAGCCCCAGCAGCCACAATGGGTCAAACCAGATCTGTGCCAGTGATATCGCTATACATCACTAGGGCTGGCACATTTCAACCATGCGTTCCTCCCAAGGCACAACATGGGCATTTTCAAGAAAAATGAAATGATTCTTTCTATAGGAAAAGTGACTTTTCTGAGGGTGTTTATACACATTTCTACTTGGATGGGCCTGGTGGTTTAAGAGCTGGTGTAAAACAGTGGCTGAGGACAAACACACTTATATAAACACACTTACTAGAGAGGAAGTCCCATTACAGGTGTGATCCACGGGGGTTTCATTCTGGAAAACCCCCCTGCAGATAGCCAAAACCGTGGATTCGAACGAACACCTGTCCCCATGATCTGGACCCTCCAGAGGGGAGGGGAGACCGTGTCCCCTCTCCCCTGGAGGGGCTTCTGAGCTTAGCAGAAGCCGCAGACATCTGTTCATGGCCTCTGTCAGACTGAGCTCAGCAGCTCAAAACACGTGATGTCCAGCTTCTCCGTGAAACCAGAAGTCCTATATTTTGAGCTGCTGAGCTCCGTTGGAGCCCGGCAAAGGATATGGGCAGATGTCTGCAGCCTCTGTTGGGCTCAGAGGACCCTCTGGAGGCAAGCGGAGCAGAGCTCATTGCCTCTGGAGGGGGCGCACATGGGGGTGCATATGGGGGGGCGCGCAGGGGTCCTGTGGACCCAATCCATAGAATCCGCAGATAGTGAATCCGCAGGTATGGGGGGGCCTTACAAGGAAGTAAATACTTAGAATTTCATTGTTACTGACTTCATATACACAATAGGACTTATCTCTGAGTAAACATGCTTAGGGTGCAATCCTAACCCCTTATGTCAGTGCTTTCCAGCACTGGCATAGCAGTGCCAATGGGATATGTGCTGCATCCTGCAGTTGGGTGTCACTCACGGAGGCCTCCTCAAAGTAAGGGAATGTTTGTTCCCTTACCTCAGAGCTGAATTGCCCTTATGTCAGTGCTGAAAGTCAGTGCTGGAAGTCACTGACATAAGGGGTTAGGATTGCGCCCCTTATAGGCTTGTACAGTTGGATACAAACCATGCAGAACCTGATCTCTTCTACAGATTTACTAGGTGGCTTTAGGCAAGAGACTCCTCTCTGAGTCAGCCTCCTCCATTGCAATGTCCTGGTTCCCCTACTTATAGGCAGCTGCACTGGAACTTTCATATAAGCACAGTATGTTGCTTGACGTGCTTTTGGGCCAGCAAGTACTGGATGTTCTGAATTGCAGGGTTTTTACAAGGATCACAAGAAGACAATATATGTAAAACACTCTGAATATTCAGAAGTACTATACAAACATTAATTGCTACCGATTAAATCTTTGAAAAACTAGGATATGGAAATGGCAAGCACATGCTGGCTGAAGAATGAGATTTTGTAGAAGCAAAAGTGCTAACTGTCTAACAAAACACTTTCCCCCATTCAGCCATTCTAATCTCACATTACGAGTTGCAGCTGTTGAGGCCATTCATATATCTTTTAAGAACCGGAAATATATCTAACAATAAAGAAGTCCAGGTTTCCTCTATCGCCTCTTTATTCAGTTATCTTTATTATGAGCAATGAAGGAATTATAGTGAAAAATGACGGATATTCTGTGATCCATTCAGCGATAGCGTGGTTATGATTCTTGAAAGCCTAAGTAGTAACGAGAGACTAACACTTCTGATAAAAGGAGATAATGAGTATGTTTTGTACGTGGAATTAAATGTACTGAGATCACAACTAGCAACAGAGGAATTGCCGTACACTTTATATGTGAGAAGATTAAATAAGGCTATGGGGAGTAATTGAAGTAAACACTGTCTCTTCCACAGATCAGTTCTGAACCACTGGGACAAATTTTCTCTAAGAGGAGTGAACTCGTGAAGAAGCAAAAAAGATAAAGCCCATTAAAAGTATATTTTCCCCCAGGGGGCATTTACATTTGTAATCCTTCAAATGTTGTCTTTCTATTGTGATTAATGTAGTACATCAAAACACAGTTGTTTAGTTTGGGTCTCTGACAAAGTACAAGACTAGCTATTTCCCATGTTAAAAAAATTATATCAAGAATGCGCTGCCCAATATACTTGTTTCAGTGATGTTATTTACAACAGAAGCAACCCCATACAGAATTGTAGACGAGGTATTTCAACATTGATTTCAGTGGGACTTTTTTAAATGTACAGAAATTGGAAGTAAGCTGTAGAAGTGTGTGGGTGTTCCTTTCTACACCTTCTTCCCTTGCCAGTGTTCAGCTTCACACAGTTAACAGCCCAACCCTAACTGAATCCCCAAGCGGTGAGGCAGCAGCATCAGCACATGCTATGCTGCATCCCATGGGCGATTTTTGGCTGCTGGAGGTCTCCTCAGGGTAAGGGGATGCTTGCCCTGGGGTAAGCCCCAGGAACTGGAATGGATCTACTTGGACCTGCCCCAATAATATCACTGGCACAAATCTGAGTTGATTCATGCAGGTGGATCAAGCCCAGGAAGGGGGTTAGGATATGGTGCACGCTAGCACTGCTGATTACATGCCGTCCCAGGCCTGATGTGACTGCCTTCCCCCTGCCCCTGTGCTTACCTGGTTCCAGTAGGCATCCCAATGCCACACATAGCCACACAACTAGTTTGCCTTTAGAAAGCAAAGACTTGTGGATGTTGGTTCTCCACAATTTCTAAGTATACACTGAATTAGTCTTTAGTAAATGGTCCCCTTCACTGATTTATTAGAACAAATCTGTAATTAAACTTCCTGAGGGAATTGTGCATATTAGTTAAATGAAAACCAGTCTTTGGGAGCCTTTTCCTAACAAATAATAAACAAAGTGTTTAAATGATACCAGGTTTAATATACTTTGTTCCAATTGGGATATTTAAATCTTCTTGATCCTAGTTGACTCAGTTGGTGCATGAAACTTTGATATGTGACTTTATTAAAAACATAAAACCAGGAAGGCATGACCTGGAGACTTTGGGCTGCTGAAAGTTAAATGGCTTCATGATTTATTATTGACATGAAGTTTCAGTCAAGAGTCCAGACTTACTCTGGAATGTGAGTAGGCCCCATACAAAGCCTTTTTTTTTTTTTTAAACCCATGGTGCAGATCCTTGACCTAATTATTTGTTTTGCAATAATGGTAAGAAGGTATGAAATAATTGTTTAAGGCTGCAATCTTAGGCACACTTATGTCAAACTCATGGTGGCTCCCTTCACAATATACCGCCTTGTGTGCCCATTGGACAAAAAGGCGGGGTACAAATCAATAAAATAATAATAATAATAATAATAATAATAATAATAATAATAATAATAATAATAATATACATGCATAGGATTGAGTTGCAAGTGTTACAGTCAAGCATGTAGCCCAAGGGTAGGCTACATGACTTATAGCTCACTGTGATTTCAGTCATTAAACAAATAATGTTTTCTGATGAATAAAAATTCACCTTGAAGCCAAGCACAGGAAGATACCTTGCTGAAGATGGAAAATCAGGAAGATGCAGAATCCAACCGCAGTTGCTTTCAGATCCTGGGGGGGATCTTCTTGGAGATTCCAGAGACTGCACATCTGATATTCTGCATATGTGCTCTACCACACAGTCCTCCTCAAACTAAAGCAGTATAACTGAAATAGTGCTAGATGGAAGATTTGGTTATCTTCTAGAGAACATTCTGCAAAATCCAGCTGAAGGTTTGCGAGGCTCTTATTGGTTAATCTGAATCTGATATTCCAAAAGTCTCGTTTTGGGTATTGAACCTGATTCAGAAGAACAGTGGTATTAGTTGCATAAATAACAATGAATTGTCTTGGGGGCATCTAAAAAGCAAACTCATTTATTACAAGTTGGCTTTCATGGACCAGGGCGTCTGTCATCAGATGTCTGAAGTCAATGCTTTGTGTGTATAACCCTAATCAGTTATTATTCCCTCTCCCCACATAACAATATGTATTCTGTTCTGGAAATCCTTACAGTGGCAGTAAGCATTATTGTCCCCACATTGCAGATGGGAACAGAAACGGAGAGGAAGTGGCTTACCTAAGTCCACCTGGAAAGCTCACAGCAGAGATGAGTCTTGAACTCGGGGCTTTCTGATTTATTCAGCCTCTTCACCATTAACTTGCATGGTTCTGCTTTTCTCCAAATGTTCATTGCACAGGGAGAGTGAGGACAACTGAACAAGGGTCAAGTGCATTCACTGAACATTCCATTTGGTGAAGCTGGCTCTGGGTTGCAGAGCCTTGCAGAAAGTGTGGTGGACATCTTTCTAATAAATAAATAAATAAATAAATAATATATTTTATCTTGTTTTAATTGTTTTTTATTTTTAATATTTATTTGTATTTTACTTTGTATTTTAAATTTGATTGTTAGACGCCTTGGGTGCCCTTTGGGGAGAAAGGCGGAATACAAATCTAATAAATAAATCTTAAGGAAACCTACAGGAAACCATCAAGCCATACATGATTGAGACATACAAAATCATGCAGGGGATGGACAGAGTGGATAGAGAGATGCTCTTTACACTCTCACATACACCAGAACCAGAGGACATCCACTAAAAATGAGTGTTGGAGAGTTAGAACAGACAAAAGAAAATATTTATTTACTCAGTGTGTGGTTGGTCTGTGGAACTCCTTGCCGCACGATGTAGTGATGGCATCTGGCCTGGATGCTTTTAAAAGGGGATTGGACAAATTTCTGGAGGAAAAATCCATTATGGGTTACAAGCCATGATGTGTATGTGCAACCTCCTGATTTTAGAAATAGGCTATGTCAGAATGCCAGATGCAAGGGAGGGCACCAGGATGAGGTCTCTTGTTATCTGGTGTGCTCCCTGGGGCATTTGGTGGGCCGCTGTGAGATACAGGAAGCTGGACTAGATGTACCTATGGCCTGATCCAGTGGGGCTGTTCTTATGTTCTTATGCAAAATTTCATGGACCAACTTGTTGATGCCACACCAGATTAAAAAAAAAAATACAGTACTGTATAAATGTTTCCCATTCTCCAGGAACAAACAGCCTGAAAAACATTCCGCTGGGGCAGAATTTGTGCAAACATTTTTAGATCATTAAATGCAACCACTGAGGGTTTTTTTGACTCTATCATAATTGACAGCCTTACAAGAAACATGCTTTTGCCCAAACTGAAGGGAATATCAGTATTCTTCAGAAGAACAGTCTGCATAGATGAAAGTGAACATACATTTAAAAGGCATTATTTCAAAGAAAACCCCCAGTTAGGAATTGGCCAATTAATGTATACTTGGCCTTTATAAATTTTTATCTCGGAAACTCAGCACGCTGCAAATGTTAATTGAAGGTGACAATCCTCTCTGCTGCAAATATGATCATATTCATTGTACAGATGGTCTGCCTTTGTTCCTTTTTCACTAAGCAAATCAGAGAGAAAATCTGGGTTCGGAATAGATCCCAGGCGAGCAGACTCCACACACATCTGGACTGCTTTTTGTATCTCTGCAGAACACACAAGATGAATGCGTAGATACACTGACATCGGTGGCAAGCCACCAATCAATTCTCTGATCTTTCCATTGTTTCTGGCAAGTTCTGATCACTCTGTTTTTTCACATTGCTTGCCATATTCCATTATGGACCATGTAATTGTTTACTTAATTTTTAAACTATACTTCTTTCACTACTGTCCCACATGGTGATAGTGGTTGTCCATCATAACTTTTTTAAAAAAAATAGACATCTCAACTTGCACATATTCTCAGTACAGATGGGAAATATTATTCTCTCCTAAGGAAGGAACACTATAATTTGCAAGTCACTGACCTATAGCTCAATCCAAACCAAATCCACCCCCCAGCATCATTATGCATCAGCGCTAATGGAGTGTGGGCTGCAACCTGTGGCGGGGGGGGGGAGAAGTCCTAGAGGCCTCCTCAAGGAAAGGGAACTTTTGTTCCCTTAACCTAGGACAAGCCTCTGCTGATCCCATGGGTCTTCTTGGATTTGCACCACTATGAGTAAGGGAGGTTGAACAGGGGGAAGGAATGGGGATGAGAAACTGGCATACACTGGAGTTGCAGTGATCCACCCACCCTTCCTCTATTCCACTTCCTGAATGCCTCCTCCCTGTTCAGATACTCCCCTATTCCTCCCCCTCACCACCCCATTTCTCCCCCCACTTATTCCCCAACACCAGCTTACCTGCAAACCTGTGGGCCTCGAATACCTCCACCACCAGAATGACCACCTGTCATGTGCTGCGCATGCCTCCGTATGGCCATTTATGCCAGCAGAACCACTGTTCTGTCATAAAGACCAGTTAGCATTGGGCTACAAATGTATGCAATACTACAAGAGCTATAGCCTAACAGAGAATTAAGCATGTTTCATAACACCCTTTGCACCCTGTCGTGTGTCTGTTGTCAAAGGAGGCTTCACCACTCAGGGACTCCCTGCAACACCACTGCATATGCTGGAGACTCCATTTCTGCAGCTTAAGGCAGTATTTGCTGATGCCATAATGGCCTTTTCCCCACACATGTAAAATCCAAGCAGATGTTTGTTCTTTGGCTTAACAAGACTGTAACAAAATTATTGCTGTACAGTATGATATAAACACTTCAAAAATAGGCTGAAGTGGCTGCAGCGTTTGAAATGGCAGGCTATGCGCTGCCCAGTGCCATGGTGTTCATCAGCATACACCTACTCATGTAGTATTTGCCTGTGCTGGATCACTATGACCAGCAGATGACCCCCAAATTAATAGAACTCTTGGATCAAATACTTGAAGATGGATTCTGCAATATTGGAAAGTACTTTTCCTAAATCAAGCTTGTGTTTCCTATCAAGTAATTCAGTCAAATAAAACAGCAGTGCATTCAGCACTAACATGACTTCCTTTGTGGCTCTAACACAGGGGTGCCCAAACCCCGGCCCTGGGGCCACATGCAGCCCTCAAGGCCTCTCAATGCGGCCCTCAGGGAGACCCCAGTCTCCAACGAGCCTCTGGCCCTCCAGAGATTTGTTGCAGCCCGCATTGGCCCGACAACTGCTCTCAGCGTGAAGGTAACTTTTTTTTGCGTGAGCTGTGGGATGAGGGCTTCCTCCACTGCTTGCTGTTTCATGTCTGTGATGCAGTAGTGGCAGCAAAGGAAAAGACTAGCCTTGCTTTGTGCAAGGCCTTTTATAGGACTTGAGCTATTGCAAGACCTTCATTAATTCATAGAAGTTCATCTTTAATATATTCATTTATGTAAACTTATGTAAATTTATTCAAATTTTAGATGTAAATTAATTATTTCTTTCCCCGTCCCCCAACGCAGTGTCAGAGAGATGATGTGGCCCTCCCGCCAAAAACTTTGGACACCCCTGATCTAACAGATCAGCAGCTGTATAATTGGATGTACAATATTATTTTAAAACCTTATTAATCAACATTGCACCCATCATTCTACAAAACAACATATTTCATGAGGATGCTTTTTTCCCCTGATTTATCCCCAAATTCCCAATTTTTCCATTCTGTGATGAGGTGGGGGAGGAATACAAGAGAGGAAAAACCCACAATATTTTCCAAACTTTATATTATTTTCTAGGCTTGAACATCTCTGTACACGCCTGAAACTGTTAATCAATAGTGATCACTTGTATATCAGCCAGCCAGCTCTGCTTGTATAGGAATACCTGCCCTGTCCATATACTCACTTAAGATAAAACATAAGCTTATTTATAATTTTTTTTTGTCGATGCTTCTCAGTTTAAAATACTGTACAAAAGCATGATCTGGGACGAGGGCACTGTCAGAGGGCACATGATTGAGCTACCTTGCTGAATCTAAGCAGGACTAGGAGATTGCCTGGCAGTGCTGGTGCCAGGTTATTGGGGGCCTTGGGTTAATCCCTCCAAAAGGGACCCCACTGCATCCTCTGTCATAGTTGTGCCAAATATGCTGAGTGACCCCATTGGGTAGCCCAGTTCTGAGCTGCCCAGCACCCAGAGGAGCAGCAGTGGCTGAAAGGGCTGCCGCTTCATCCTATGGCTCCTCAGGTCATTTGTCCCCTTCCCCAAGGAAAGGAGGAAGCCCTGCAATGGGGCTACTAGACTCTGCATTGGCAAAATAGCCAGCGCAGAGTAAAGCAGCTCCATGTCAACCCAGGAGACCTGACACCTGGATCCGTCTGAACTCTTCCGCCCCTCCCAGCTCACTCCCACCCCCGTCCCACCTTTACCCACACTCCCCCCACCCTGGAACACTACCCCCCTGCCCCGACTCGCTTCTCCGCCGCCCAGAGCAAGAGACAAGCTCTGGGCGGCATGCGTGGGGCTCTGGATCTGGCGGAGCTCCTGTATTTCTAAGTGCCAAATGCTGAGTACCAAGATTATTTGGGGGTACGTCCTTGAAGAGGTCTCTTACTGGTCCTTAGGCACTAACTCAGCTTTCTCATGACCAATTTGCTCCATGTGTTTCTATGAAACTTGCAGCCAAATCATATGCATGTTGCCTCAGAAATTTTCCCCAATGTGCTCAATCAGTTTAATTTCCAGTTAGGTGTTAAGACTGTAGTCTTAGTCAAAGTTAACAGTAGGTGGATCTGGACCAAGGAATAAAAGTTTGGATGTGATCCAGGCAATGTTAAGCTCTTTGAAGTCTTTTTGTTCCAACAGGGGAATTGTATACACTTACACCAGCGATTTTCAATTTTTTTTCCTCTCAGGGCACACTGACAGGGCACCAAAATTGTCAAGGTACACTATTGGTTTTTTGACAACTGGTAAGGCACCCTGCAGTGTCAATAGGGGGTTCACATCTCCCAATGGTCCTACTAAGAAATGACCCTCCCCAAACTTCAGTGGCACACCTGCGGACCATTCGAGGCAATTCGGACCATTCGGACAATTGTTGGCTTACATTGTTAGATAAAATGGCACTTAAAGTGCTTTTCTGTGGTGGAACATGTCCCTGAGCTTGTCTAATTAGTTGTTCAAATTATGAATTTAAATTTATTGACCTGGACTTTTGACATTGGCTCTTTCAATCTTAACTCACCAGAGATCAATAAAAGTTATATAATTTAGTTTGCAATTTATATGAATTCATATTACAATGGCAATTATCATTCCAATGTGTTATAAACAAGATCCATATTTTCTTAAATTTATACTCAGTATTCTCTCCTTTTGCCTTCATGTAACAAAACATATATGCGCTGTATTCTATAATCTAAGTTCTTTGATACATCAGAGTTTTTTCCCCAAAATACTGTCATTGTAATCCAAGTTGCAGTCAAAAGTTCAGTTGCTCATTCCCAATCATCTTTTAGTACCATACCTTTGATATGATTGAATAATCATTTTAGGATTTACCCTCATTTTATAATTTAAAATATTCTGCAATACTTCCAATGCACCCTTGTAATAACCATCGATCAGGGATGTCAAACATAAGGCCCTGGGGCCGGATGCGACCCATGGAAGCTTTTTATCTGGCCCTCAGGCTCTCAGCTGCTGAGTAGTGCTGAGGTGTTACGGCTGAAACGGCAGCCCACATGATAATTGGGCTCTCCCATATCTTGAAATATGATCAAGATTTGCATGTTTTCTCTTCTGTCATTTGCAGCTAATGAGTTCCTAAGCGAGAAAAAGTGCTTATTTTTGGTTATGACCTAATGACATCACTTTGCACCAGCTGACATAGAGAATGAAATTCTGATCTATATGTTATAAGACTCCACGGAATGACATCACTTTGCAGCAGCTGACAGTCTGTACTGTATTTCCATCCTATGAGCTTTGATCACCAATAAATCATTTGATTTTTCACTCACAAACAAATTGCCCCCACCACAAACTCATCAGAACTTGGTAGCTGGTTATTTCCTTTTGCTGTCCATATCCCTGCAAATCAGTTGCATGCGGAGGCCTGTTGTTAACAGATCAATTTCATACATCACACAACAAGAAAGTAAGCACACAAAATATTAAACACCATGAGCAGCTGCAAAGAACAACCAACTCACATAAGAAACTTCGCAGCTTTTTATCTGACCTTTCAATTTTCTTCAAGCTCCACTATCCATAAAAATCTCCCCTAGTTCCTTCTCAGTCAACTTTGAACTCGGTGCCAATTTTTTAGTGTTATATTTAGCTTAAAAAAAAAAAAAAGCTGCAAGATGCTAACCAAGCACACCTTGTTAAAAAACAAACAAGCAACCAACTAATCATTTCTAACTATTCTCACAATTAGAAACTGTGAAATAAAAGAGCCTCAAATAGGTTTGTAAAGAATTTGATAGAAATCATATGGCTTTGGACCCTTATTTTAAAAAAAACCTTTTGTCTGAAGATAGCAGTTTCTCCTTGTTCTGAAAGTGCTGCTTTGATTTTTTTTAAAGTGAGGCTTAAGTGGCAATCAGCATATGAGAATATTGTACATCCAGCCTTTCTTGCACATTTAAAGACTACAGAAAATAGGGATAACACCCTTTTTACACTACTCTTCGTACATTATATATACATTTTAACAGCTATACGGACACCTTTTAAAGTTGTGGATCTCTTAGCAGGGGAAGAACAACTACCCCTATTCACCTCAATGCAAGGTCTGTTCTAGTGACTGTTTGCTGGTGTTCCTTCTTTGGTCTGCTCTGGATAAGGGAACAATCATTCCCTTACCCAGGGGTAAGCCTCTGCAGCATTGTTGGGACTACTAAATAGCTGGTACAGGTTCATGTGGATCTGTTCCATGGGTTTTGGGTCAGGGGGTTAAGATTTGGCAGGGGCTGCTGCCACTGCTATCACCAAACCCAGCCCCTTCCTGGAAATATTTGTTGCCCCTTATGGCTCATAAAGTAGACCAGTCCTGTCCCCACTTTTGGAGGCCAGTATAGACAGAAAGTGGTTTAAACTCATTGAGCTTGTTTTAAAAGGCTTGTATTGGCATTAATTCTTTGCACTGGTGAGATCCTATGGATTTGAATGGACCTGAAACCTGGACTTAGTTCTCATGTTCATATCACAGCCTGGAGCTAATCCAGATCAGTAGCGTAGCTAGGGAGGTGCAGGGGGTAGCAACTGTACCAGACTACAGGGTGGAAGGGGCAACAACATGGCTAGGGGGGCAACAACTTGCAGGAATCCGCACCTGTGCACAAAAGAGCTACTGCCTGCAGCCCTGCCAGGCACTCAGGAGGGAGCAGCAGCAGCAGCCAAGGCAGATGGGCTAAACTGTATGGTGCCTCACCCCGCAGCCGAGATTGAAAGGATCTAGTCCATCGCCTCCAGGGACTGCATGGAGGAGCTGGCTGACGCTCTCCCCCTCCCGCAGTTGGGATGGTGGTGGCTTGCACATAACTTCTCTGAGTCCACCCCTTCATCTAAGCACTCCTGCACCTTTCTTTCTTTCTTGCTTCTGCCATTCCCTCCATGATTTCCTCCACCTGTCCTGCTCAACACGCTGCCCCCTGGAGCCTTATTTGGCTTAAATGGCAGAGTATCGGGCTCCCCTCCCAGGCTGCAATCCTACCCCCCTTTCCCTGGGAGTAACCCTACTGACTATAAAGGGCTTGCTTGCAAGTAGACAGGCAGAGCATCGGGCTCCCCTACCAGGCTGCAATCCTATCACCACTTTTCTGGGAGTAAGCCCCATTGACTAGACTGGACTTGCTTCTAAGTAGAAAAGCAGAGGATTGGGCTCCTCTCCAAAGCTGCAATCCCATCCCCACTTTCCTGGGAGTAAGCCCCATTGACTAGACTGGGCTTGCTTCCAAGTAGTCATGCAAAGGATTGGGCTCTGAGCTGGCTGACTGTGATAGTTTACCAGCGCATGTGCAGGAACCTGAAGAGGGTAGCAAGCAAGCAAAGCAACCTGGGAGGCAATTTGCAGCAGGAGCACTGAGCAGCACGTGGCTCAGCCTCGTCATTTATTCATATAATGCCTCAATTCCACTTCCTAAAGGTAAGCTACTGGCTCTTATGATTGCCTCCAGCCCCCTCCTGCACCTCTCAAACTGTGTAAGGCCACAATCCTACCTTACCTCACTTACCAGAGAGTAAGCCCCATTGAACACAATGGAACTTACTTTTGAGTAGACATGACTAGATTGCACTATAAAAGTGCAACAAGTATTTTCAGCAAGTGCTTGCGATTTGAAATATATTAGCTAACATTTCTCACTCACTTTAACAAATAAAAAGACCCAATTTAATTAATAAATTTAATTTAATTAGAATCTAATCTAATTTATTAATTTAATTAATTAATTAAATTTGATGTCATTGCAGCAGGGGGGGCGCTAC
Organism: Tiliqua scincoides; assembly: GCF_035046505.1. NCBI lineage: Eukaryota > Metazoa > Chordata > Lepidosauria > Squamata > Scincidae > Tiliqua > Tiliqua scincoides. The sequence goes on from NC_089824.1 coordinate 22,027,821, forward strand.
GGAATCTTCTTTGCACTGGGCAGCAACTTGGTTAGCTACGCCACTGATCCAGATTCTGTTCCTTTTTTAAAACTAGTATTACAATTGCTGCTGCAATGCCAACACAAGCCTTTTAAAAGAGACTCCATGAGTTTAGACCACTTTCTGCCTATACAGGCCTCCAAAATGGGACAGAACTCATCTACTGTACTCAACGAGCCACAGTGTTTCTTGTGCTTATCTCCTAACTTAAGAACATAAGAAGAGCCCTGCTGTATCAGGCCAAAGGCCCAACTAGTCCAGCCTCCTGTATCTCACAGTGGCCCACCAAATGCCCCAGGGAGCTCACAAGACAACAGATACAACCTGCGGCTTGGTGCCTTCCCCTGCATCTAGCAATCAGAGGCAGCCTGCCTCTAAAACCAAGATGACTTGTAACCTGTAATAAACTTCTGCTCCAGAAATTTTTCCAATCCCCTCTTAAAGGCATCCAGGCAAGATGCCATAACTACTTCTTGTGGCAAAGAGTTCCACAAACTAATTACATGCTGGGTAAAGAAATATTTTCTTCTGTCTGTCCTAACTCTCCCAATACTCAACTTTCGTAGATGTCCCCTGGTTCTGGTGTTATGCGAGAGGGAAAAGAGTGTCTCTCTATCCACTCTGTCCATCCTCTGCATGATTTTGTATGTCTCAATCATGTTCACCCTCAGACGCCTCTTTTCTAGACTGAAGAGGCCCAAATGCGGTAGCCTTTCCTCATAAGGGAGGTGCCCCAGCCCAGAACTGTGCCTGCCACACAGAGATATGGTTCTGCAGCAGACATTGGCTGCCAGCTCCAGCTCTTTCTTTCTCTTTTCTACACTCTCTTGTTTTCCTGGCAGCATTTGATGACAACATTACCAAAAAGCAGATGGTCATGTTCCACTGTCCCAAATTCTGGAGTGGATTGAGGAATCCTGAATGCATTCTGCAGTCTGCTTTGGATATACACTGAAAACTAGGCCTTTCTGTATGCCATGTTGGCCTGCCACGTTGCAGGCCATGTTCTGTATGCCATGTTAGCCTGCCATGTTGGCCTGCCATGTTGCAGGCCGTTAGAACAGTGAAAAGATATTATGCACAGTGCCCATTGGACAGTCTGCTTCTGTGTGAATGGTCCAGACTGGACCTGGTTGATGGCCTCTGTCACAAGGAATTTGTGCAGGCAAAAGGGAAGATTATGTGACTAGAAGTCCGGTTTGCAAATGTTATTTTTGCGGTTTGGATTTTTTAGGGTATTGTTAAAGGAGATGCTTATAGTCCAATCTGATGTTACGAGGAATGGATATTACCCAAGGGTATGCATTCAAGTTCATAGAAAAACATGGCTTATTCCTTGAGTAAGTGGTGATGATTGCCTGTGTATCGCTTATTTCAGTTCCAGCTGTGTTTTAGCAATATCTTAGATTCCATTCAAATGAGGGCCTGGAATTGTACAACTGAAGGTGGGGGGTAAAACAGTTCTGAATGGTTCTGGCCTGCTTTTCTTATGGCCTATGGAATGGGCAATTTATTTTAGCATAAAGGGAATTTAAAGTGGGAGGGATAACAGTATAGGAAACTTCCTTATTCCAAGTGAAACCATGCTCCATGAAACTCAGCATTACCTATAGCAGCTGGCAACAGCTCTCTAGGTTTTCAGTCACCCTACGCAGAGATGCTGGGAACTGAACCTGGGAACTTCAACAACAGAAAGTCTTATGGTACCTTAAAGACTAAGGGTCCAATCCTAGCCTTCGTGTGCCAGCTCGTTGCCAGCATGCACTGTCACAAATGTGCCATTTGCTGTCCCGAGAGCCGGTGCTTCACCAGTACTAGTCCAGCACTGGCTGGTGTTGGGCTAGCACCAGTGGAGTGCCGGAGCTCCACTGCTCGGTGGTCACGGAGACTACTGAGCAGCAGAGAGGTAGGTGGGGGCATGGAGGGAGGTGGGGAGGAGGAGTTCCGGGGTGGTGGAAGGTGGAGGGAGGGCAGGGAGAGGGTGGGGAGGAGGCATGCCGAGGGGAAGGAGTGGGCCAGGAGGGAGGTGGGACTGGTGGAGGAAGGCTGGCTGCCTGGCCCAAAGGCTGAATTCTACACCAATCTTTGGGTCGTTGTAGAATCAAGTAGCCCCATTGTGGGGCTACTCAGTTTACCTAGGGGAAGTCCCCTTCTCCTGAGAAGGAGGCAGCAGCTGTCTAGAGCATGTAAGATGCAGCGGCAGCCATTTGCAGCCTGAGCCGCTGCAGCCCCACACCAAGCGGCTCAGGATTGGGCTGCCCTCCATTTATTTTAGCATAACACTTGTACAGACTGAAATGCAAGACGACGATTTGGAACCACTTCCAGATGGCAGATCTCTACACTTTTGGAACAGTACTGTGGTATGCAGTCAACCATATAAAGTATCCAGGAGAGAGATCCACACCTCCCTGTGTCACATAGGCTGAGTACAAGAAGCCGTGTTGACAGTACAGACCAAGCTGATTTCTTACCATGCTGGAACACTCTACCAAATATCTTAGACCAGAGCTACCCAGAAGCCCAAAGTCACAAAAAGTCATAGGAAGCCACACTGCCATACCTGATATAAAAATTAATGCCTGACTGGCCAACCTATGGATTCCTAGTGATTCCAGAGGGGTTTATATACCTATGGGTCAAAATGATCTTGGCAATATATTAAAACATGGCCTAAATATGGCCAACAATTTATGTATCTCGTTTTTTCCACTCCAGGGTTCTAAAAAAGCTTGAAGCACTTTACAACCTGGAACAGCCTCTAAAACACAAAAGAATTACCGAATCACACAAAACAACAAACCATATGAAAAAACAATAGAATCAAACAAATCAAATGACAATGTGCTATTGTCATGCTTTGGAGGAGTGGCAATTGACACAGTACTACTAATTTGAAATGCAAACCAGTTTATGTGAACTGTTTATGAGTAGGATTTCAGTACTGCCATTATAAATGAAAAACATCAAAGCCTGCATATTTCATCTTTACTAAATCACTCATTTAATCCTAACTTTATTAGACATATAGAGGGAGATCTCTCTCTCTTGCTCGCTCGCTCGCTCACATACACACACTTTCTAAAAGCCTCTTCTGCATTCACAATCATTCATAATCCCGGAGCAGGGACATAAAGCAGATGGCTCAAACATTTTTGGTGAATGTGATGAATCATTATCTGTATATATGAAAATTCTATTTTTGTCTTTCTTTTCTGCATAAGCAGAAAGCCTGAGTTCATCGCTGGAGTAGAACAACATGCATTGGGGAATAATTTTTGTCTTGGAGATACCATTTGTTTACCTCCCAACGGGTTTTATCCAGCTAGAACTAGGCCAGCAAAACAAAAATGCGCACAAACCACTAATGTCAAATGAACTGCCTCCTATTTGTCCTTTTCAGCTTTCATAATGCTTGCATGACCAATCCTATATGTACTTGAAAGTAAGTCCCACTGGAAAGCAATGTTTAGCAGAGTGTTGTAAGACTGAATGAAGTTCTAAGCATGATTACTAAGAAGTATGTCCCACTGCAACTGGAGGACTTAAATGTGGGAAAGCATGTTTAGGATCAGGCTGCCAGGCTGTGGTATTACTGGATGAACGGTCCCTCAAATGAATATATAACAACATAAAGAAAAAGAAGGAATGCAAACACCACACTATGACTAGCTTTTTCCCCATTAATTGTGCCCATATCCGACTGTGAAACATCAAAATAAATATGCAGAACCTTCCATATTTTTAGCCATGAATGTGAAGAGAGGATAAGAACCTGTTTTGGAGATGCGCAAAGGCATGCACTCAAGAAAATACAAATCACATGTTTCTGAAGATGTCCAATTCCAGGATAAACACATAATATTTTCAATCAGCATGGCATAATATACAAAACACCACTGGCACTCTGTGCATGCTGGCAAGTAATTCAACTGTATCATGTATTCCCTAGGAAAAAAGCCAAAGAGATTATTAGCTTGATGGTGACAAATATGATTAATTTGAGATACTTGAAGAGCATGGCAGATTTGTTAGAAAGGAAGCCAATTACGGATCTGGCAGCTATAATGGAATTAGAAAAGGAAAGAGGAAAGAATAACTGGAGGAGGAAGGATGAAATAGAGTGGTCTCAAGCCACTCCGACTTCTTTATTCATGTATGTCTACCGGAAAAAAAAAGATAAGCAAATTTAGAATTTAGAGTTAGGGTTTTCAGTAAAAGAATTCCAGAGCAGGGGTGTCCAAAGTTTTTGGCAGGAGGGCCACATCAGCTCTCTGACACTGTGTTGGGGGCCGGGCGGGAAAAAAAGAATTAATTTACATTTAAAATTTGAATAAATTTGCATAAGTTTACATAAATGAATATATTAAAGATGAACTTATATGAATGAATGAAGGTCTTGCAATAGCTCAATGCCTATAAAAGGCCTTGCACAAAGCAAGGCCGGCTTTTCCTTTGCTGCCACTGCTGCATCACAGACATGAAACAGCAAGCAATGGAGGGAGCTGTCATCCCACAGCTCACACGAGAGGTCAAACAGTCGCCCTCACACTGAGAGAAGTTGCGTTGGACCAGTGCAGGCTTCAACAAATCTCTGGAGGGCCAGAGGCTCATTGGAGACTGGGGTGTCCCTGAGGGCCGCATTGAGAGGCCTCGAGGGCCGCAAGTGGCCCCTGGGCCGGGGTTTGGGCACCCCTGTTCCAGAAGAAAGAGGAAATGGTGACTTGTCCAAGGCCAAAGTGCATGGTTCATTCCGCACATGAAGTTATGCCTCTTCCATCCTTATTGTTTAGTTGGTTTGCATTCATAAAGCAAACTCATGGAAAAAAAGCAGATCAGGTACAGAAATACCAAGGCTTATTTTGTTAACAACAAAGACTGTGGGGGGAGGGGGGGAGAATGTGAGAATGAGGGTACATGCTCCACACAAGAAGAATGACTGGCAAGTTCCGGGAAAGTCTAATCATTTGTAGCTAGTTTATCTCTTAACTACAAATATGATTAATTCCTTTCTTCAGGGCAAATCCGTGTTTACTGCCAGTTGTAGGTCTTTTAGCGTAAACAGATTTGAAATGTTTACTTTATGTGTTCAAGCCAATCCCAGAAATCCGGCCTGTCAAATAAATTTGCGGGCAGCGTGTCTTGTTTAACCTGGAGAGCAAAAAGTAGATTGGTCGCACATTCCACTCTGCTGTTCCCACCTGCTCTTTTTGGAAACGGATTGTGCATTTGTGGTGGCCATGGCTGCATTGCATTGGAGATAGATATTTTTGGTCATATCTACTCTACAAACTTATTTTGGCCTTACAGAGAGTTGTGCCCAGCTGTGGTATACTTGGAAGTGCAGGAACTCATCATGACACCCCAATAGCCACAACTTCATAAGCACTAGACTATACAACAATAACAATCTACTTTAAATGTCTTCATTAGGGTGTTTTCATCTCTTGACCTTTATTTCTACATTGCAAATATACGTATTTCATTTAAAGAGCCTGTTCATTACTTCCCAGACTCTTGGAATGAGTTACAAATGATTAAAACAAATGAAATAAAAAAAATTGGACTTAAAAAACCTCAGAAAGTAGTAGTGCTTTCTCATGGATATTTACTCAGAACTAAGTTGCTGTGTTTAGTAGGACTTAGGCTGCAATCCTGACCACACTTTCCAGAGAGTCTCTTCTTGTTGGCATCCTTCAGTCTCGGAAGACTATGGTATCGCGCTCTGAATACTGTTCTGAAACAGAGTGTCCTCTCCAGTGCGCGAAGCCTGGGTAAGATAGATATGGAGGATAGACTGTTACCCATGCCGCAAATCCCCCCTCTCCACATCGCTGAAATGGTCCAATGGAAAGGCAGAAGCCAATACGATTGTTTCCAGCGGCGTCGCAGGAGTTGCCAGAACGTGACTGTGTTCAGCCATGAACTGCCTCAGGGACTCCAGCTCCGGATTTTGCCTCGAGGTTGACGCCTGAAGCCTTTCCCAAGAGTAAGCCCGATTGAACAAAATAGGACTTACTTCTGAGTAGACCTGCTTAGGATTGTGCCCTTACACTCAGATAAATATGCATAGGATTGAACTGTAATGTAACATGAGTTATATTCTGTATCTCAGGTTGCTCTTTGGAAAGATGATGACCCACACATTAATATATGTCCCTAAGGCAAATTTCTCAGTTGGTCTCCTGCTCAGCCTGCTTCTTCACTGCTGAGGTCCTTGAAAAAGGTTTCAAAGGCAATACCTGAGTACCCTTGCTAACATCACCACTTAAGCTATCAAAGAAGTCCTGATGTCCTGCTCTACCTCTCCCCTCTCCATGATAACTCTGGCTGGTTCAAATACCAATCAGCATAGCAGTTAGGAGCAGGCAGAAAATCAGACAAAATTAATAACCTGCCACCTCACATCACAACAGCTCCAGCACAGAGCAGTACTAAAGCTTAAAAAAATCCAAAAGGCTATACATTGTAAGCATTCTAACAACAACATACGCCATGTTTCATATTCAGGTTGCTCTCCACAAGATGCAGGACCTTCTCAACTGCTGCTCTATTTATTTATTTATTTATTTAATTATTTAATTATTAATTTACTGTCTTTTAATGTCACGTTTCTTTCCATGCGGGAACTGCTGCTCTATGGCTTTGGTTCATCCTTCTCTGTGCTGTGGACGCGATTCTTCCAGTGTTCTGTTGCTTTTTTAGCATCCCAATCCTACACATGCCTACTCAGAAGTAAATCCCACTGAGTCAAATGGGACCTACTCTGAAATAAGCAAGTGTAGGATTGCAGCTTGAGATTTTGCTTTGTGCTTTCAAGTTGCTAGTTCTTATGTCTTGGGTTTGTTGGTGATTTTTTTTATTCGACCTGTTTTAAAATGCCAATTAAATAAATCAAAGCAGGTCAAATTAAAAAAAAAAAATCAATCACCAAAATGTATGTTACTGTATGCTGTTTGCATTTTTTAATGAAACATGGTGTGGGTGGATTTTGAGGAGGGATCATCCAATTCCTGGATGGGAGATCTTGGAAGAAAGAAGAGATACAAATGTAGAAATTCTTATCAACCAGTGGAAATCTTTGGGTGGGCTGGTGCTTAGTTTGTGCATGAATGTGTGTGTACTCAGAGCAACTCTTACCTGCCCAGAGAATGCTCCATCAAGATCAGGAATCAGCAGGATGGCAAAACATCCCCTAACGCAACATGCTTTATAGCACATTTGCTGTCGCTCCACTGGTGCAAGAGAAGACTAGGATTCTGCTGTTTGACAAAATGGCAGGATTCACATACAAACACTATAACCAAAGGAATGTGGTCATAAGGTCCAAGTAACTTCCCCAACAGTTTTTCCCCCCTATATATGAATTAGGCTAATTCCAAGAAGCTTTGATCAGTTACTACACATCTATGTTTTCCACAGAAGCCTTGTGAACAATTAGAGTAAGAGGAATACTGTGGACAATTAGAGTAAGAGGAATACTGTAAACCTAGACATTAAACTTCATGTACCCATTCACATCTGTATATCACAAACTTTAAATCACAAAAAAAAAAGTTCTTAAAAATGTCTTCATTACTTAAGATTCTAGATGGAAAATATCCACAGCTACAGTAAAAGAGACAGAGAAAAGGTTATTTTTAAACAATATATCTGTTTTAAAGAAGAGTAACTCAAGAGTGCCCTCCCATTTACTTGACATGCAGTTATTATCTAGTTTTTATTGAAGAAATAAATCACCTCCACAGTTTATGGTAAGGGGAAATCAATTCCATAATGTTGAAAGGAAAGTCATCTTGAAGTGGGGTTTAAAATTGTTTCTGCTGTTCACTTTTCCTATCAGATGAATCATGGGTTCATTTGAGGTATGGCTGAAGGGATGAGAAATGCAATATGGCCTTGGTTACATGTACATGGTCACATGTACTCAGAAAGGGGATAGTGGGGGAATACTGAGCAGATTTTGTACACATTTGCCCTGATCCATCTGGGTGTTGACCTTTTGAATGAATGCTTCAAGCGGGCAGCTAAACAATATACTGCAAATTAAGACAAATAAACTGTTTTTTTAATTAGATGCAAAATTAGGAGGTAGCCAATCAATTTGTCTTTCTAGAGGAGGTAAAACAGGATCAACCCCAGTTGCAGTACTGTGTATTTTTAATGTCATATTGATTACTTGGTTTTGATGGCCAATGTATATTTTATCTAGTGAATATGCCTGCAGCTACCATAACAGCTGTTTTATGATTGATTATTTCCGCTCCTTGTTTAAATGAGTGTTTATGTACTGTAGTGAATGCATACTGAATCCTCTCTCATCCTCACCAGATTTGTAGGCATTACATTATATTTTTGTTCTTATTTTTTATCTTTTAAAGTCATCTCCAGTTTACCACATACAACGGACTGACATATATATCTTCATATTCATAATAAAACATAGCTGTTGTTTTTTAAATAAACAATTATGCGTTGTATAAAAGTTGGCACAGTCCTTGATTCTGTAGCTTCTGCGAGAAAAGCTGTGACTATGTAAAAATGTTGAAAAGCCAAGATAACAGGCCCATGGAAATCAGGACCCAATGACAACTGTAAAGGTTGAATTTGCACCTGTGCCCTTAAATGAGGATTGATAACTCCAGCAGTCAGTTCTGCTATAGCTGGAGGTGTTCGTTTTTGTTGATAACGCACAAAATAATGCATTTTAAAGTAAGATTTTTCCAGAAATTAAAATAGATTACTTTTCCAGTAAGAAATAATTTTGTGGCCGCATCTGCTGACACTATATCACCAATATCACCTAAATTGTGTACTTTTAAAGCATTTGAAATTAATAAAAAGGAGACCTTCGATTAAGAGCTTGGAATAAAAACACAACACCACTTTCTGCTTCTTCCATATTTTTAAAATCATGATATCTGCAAAAAAACAAACAAAAAAAACCATTTTCAAACACTTCCAGCTGTAATATACTACAGATGCAATCTTAAATACCAGTAGTTACCAAATTTTTTTGCTGGCCCATAGGCTGTGACTCCCCATTAGGGCTACAATCCTATACACTGTATACTGCAGTGTGTTTTTTGCGAGGATTCTGTGACTCCCCGGCTGGCTTCCACAGCTCCTTGGGAAGCAATGGCTCGCAGTTTGGGAACTACTGCTATACACTCACCTGAGAATAAGTCCTATTGAACTAAATGGGCTCATTTCTGAGTAAACACACATAGGATTGTGCTGTTTTACTGCTGCACTGCCACCTCCATGCATTGTTTTAACTAAGGTTTGGGGCCCCACATGAGGTTTGGGGCCAATGTTTCAAAAACCAAACACTAAAAAATATTTTCAGCTTCTTCCCAGTGTCTGAGAATTTTTGAAGAGTCCATCCCACTCTCTCCTACCTTGTTTACAGATGAGATGGAGACAGCAGGGAAGTGGTTAAAGAGAACTCCAACACACACACACACACACACACACACACACACACACACACCCCAGCAGCAGCAACTCCATTTTTTTCCCATGGAATTGCGACTTGCTTTTTAAAGGGAAAGACTAGTGACTCGAGTCTTTTCGAGTTGCAAAAACGCTTCAGGTGACTCGGAAAGTGCCCCCGTTATGACTTGCTTTTGAGTCAAGTCACGGGGGGGGGGAGGGTTGGAGACTCATGACTCAACTTACATCAAGTTGAGCCTGACTTGCTCATCCCTGCCCACTGGTGTCCTGTAGGCAGCATTGTACCTATTTTCCAACACCAAGGAACCTTGGGGAATGTAGTTCTGAATGAGAACTCTAATGGCGAATTCTCAGAAACTGTCACCAAACCAAAATTTCCAGAATTCCTTGGCCAGAGGCAAAAGGTCAAAGTGTCCCTTATGTGGGAAAGGTGGGATATAAATCACTGGTCCTCACTTTGTTCTAGTGCAGGTAGGACATTGTTGGGGCTGTTCCTGGTTGTGTCTCTAGAAAGGTTCAGCTACACACAAACCTTGCAACCTGGTGCCGAGATGTGTTCTCAGGCTAGGTCATCCTTGTCAGTTTGTGTGTCTATCTGTGCCCACCCCCCACCCCTGCTTTGTGGGAGGAATGAAATGTCATGAACATTTTGATTCATTACGTGCACATTAGTGGTGGGGGGAACAGAATCTGAGACCTAGAACAAGATCCAATTAACTTCCAGTATAGCCATGAGAAAAGCACATTAGATGCCCCCATCAAACTAATTAGCAAAAGAAACCAAATATATGCACATTTCCTTCTATTTTTAATACTCACCAATATTTGTGCTTACTGATATTAAATAATTCCTCAGAGTTGCCTTGCAACGTTTTCAGAAAAATTTAGGTCAGTGAGGTTTTTCTAACAGCAAAGCCTATACTGTAGAGCAGTGATTTTCAACCTTTTTCATCTCGCGGCACACTGGTAAGGTACTAAAATGGTCAAGGCACACCATCAGCTTTTGGGCAATTGACAAAGCACACTGTGCTATCGATGAGGGCTCACATCCCCCAATGGTCCTATTGATAAATGACCCTCTCTCAAATTCCCACAGCACACCTGGGGACAATCTGCAGTACACCAGTATGCCACCGCACAGTGGTTGAAAATGGCGGCTGTAGAGACTAAGAACAGCAAGGAGAGGGAACAAGAGGTGATACAATAAGGGGAGATAGAAACAGAGGAGGCAAAAATGACTGACAGGCTACTTTTGTAAGACTCCGAAAATAATGTAGCCAGTTACATCCCATTGACTTTAACTAGATTGAAATAGTTTAACTCTGCAAAGGTCTGGAACTGGTATCTTTAACTGTGACAGAGATAAAGAGCTCTGTCTGCTATCTTTTTTATATACGTTAGTACATTTACAGAGCCAGAGGCTAGTCTGAAGGCAACTGATGAACTTTTCCTGTTGAAGTTAAACAGGTCTAGTCACAGAAGCCGCTTTCTGGGGGATAGCGTGGGAATCGCATGTAAGCTGTTCTGAGATCTTTGAAAATCTAAGAAATCTAAAAAATACAAGATCAGAGTCCTGCAAACTAAAGTCTAGTTTGAAATCTACTATACAATGAGAATGAAGAACGGCTGTGAAACCCACATGCAAATTTGCTTCTGCAAAGTATAGGAAGCCACCACTAAGGGGTGACTAATTCTTTGCAGCTTTAATAAAAAATGCCTTTAATTCAAAATATGATTGTGAAAGAAATGGAACCTGGGTAATCTGACCATGATTTTATTGACTTACAAAGAGATCATAATCATTTACTTGGAAATAAATTATATTAAACTCAAGTAATTGTGGACAGGATTAGAAAGCTAGGCTGCTGCAACGGCATCCTTAGGTTTGGAAACTGCCTTCTTAGGAGCTCAGGAAGACATATATGCAAGTTATAAACCCATTTTATCATCACAACAACCTTGTGGGGTAGGTTAGGGCCAAACTACACATGATATTAAAGGTGCCAATCAATAGCAGCCAGATCAGACACCCCCATTCTCATGGATCTGCAGTAGTATTTTAACCTTTTCCTCCTGTGGTCTTGATCTGGATTGGGCCCTGTTATGGCTGCTCTTTACCAGGTAGAAAAGCTTCCACTGATGAGAATCCCCCAGGACTGTGGAGTTAAAGTTCCCTTCCCCTGATTAACAGCCCAAGCCTATGCATGTCTAGTCAGAAGTCCCATTACAGTCAATGGGACTTACTCCCAGGAGAGTGTGGATAGGATTGGGCTGACAATTTCCAAATCTTGGGGAGGTCTAATATAATCTAAGTTTTTTCTCAGGGTGACCAACTACAATGGAGGGCAGAGTGCCTATACCTTTAACAATTGTTTGGAAGAGAAAATGTTAGCAGGTGCAGCTCAGCATGGAAGGGTTTAAAAAGCTGCACCTGCCAAGATTCCCTCTTCTATACAGTGGTTAAAGGTATAGGCACTCTGTCCTCCACTGCATCTAGTCACCCTGTTTTTCTATACCAAATAAAACTGAAACATTTCAGGCCAGTGATGCATTTAAACCATGTGTACTTTAGGCTGATATTGTGTCTGGCCTGAAAATGCCCAGTGGGCTTCGAGACTGGGGCTTCGAGAAGATTTGAACCCAGGTCCCTTTGACTTGTCGAGAACAACACTTTTTTCAGTATACCGCTGCTTAAGTCAGAATGCATGTCTCTGCAATATGTATGGAAAAAGTAATTTCTCTTCTAAGATGCTGAATTTGTTAAATATAACACATGTTTATACTTCTCTCCTCCACAGTGTATTCTCCTATAAAATTCTGCATAGCAGAACTGCCAAGGGAAGTTCTTTTCTTTTTTTTAATGTCCATCCAATGAAACTAAAAAAAAAAATTTCCTTTTTGAATCACTTGTAACAGAAACAGACATTATCATCAAAGGAAAGAAAGGAAGAAGGGGCTTTTAAGCTTTGAACTGTAAGGTGCTATATATTGGCCTCTTATAATAATGACCACTCAATTTACAAACCGTCACTGGTGATAAAATTGCAAAGTTCAGTGCACTTCTACCAGATTTACAAGTAAGATGGGTCATATTTCACCTCTGGAAACAGTTTACAGACATTTATTGATTCAGCTTTGCTTTCCCTTTGATGCTGCGGTAGACAATAAAGGCTTGGGCGATTCTTCCCCTCCTCTGATAAAACAGCTCTCCTGGTCTTGCACTTCCGGTGTTTTAAACGTGAACGGTGCACGTTTCCGGTGTTTTCTGGTTAAAACACCTTAAAACGATAGGCCTACATCCACTGATCTGCAGTTGAGCATGGAAGCAGCATCCATTTTGAAAGGAACAACTTTTAAATAACATCAGATTACATGAATGCTCCATTTGGACTATAATGCCAGTTTTTACATATTCCAGGCATTACAGACACTAAGAACATAAGAAGAGCCCCACTGGATCAGGCCAAAGGCCCATCTAGTCCAGCTTCCTGTATCTCACAGTAGCTCACCAGATGCTCAGAGAGCACATAAGACAACAAGAGACCTGCATACTGGTTCCCTCCCTTGCATCTGCCATTCCAAGGTAGCATACTTCTAAAATCAGGAGGTTGCACATACCCATCAAAGCTTGTAACTTGTGATGGACTTTTCCTCCAGAAATTTGCCCAATCCACTTTTAAAGGAATAGTATTACTTCATATAGTATATATCTGGTCATCGCTGGAAACAGGATGCCCAACTAGATGGTGGACTAGATGGGTTCTTTGATTTGATCCGTGGGTGGAATGATGAGGTGGTTGCAATCTGTGTTCTAAGGGATCCACACCAGTGCGCTGACTGTATTCACAGGTGTGTGGTGCCATGCTACCTCTGGACATCAGTGTATTATTTTTCAGAATTTAGAACTATTCTGAATGAAATGCAGAACTTTTGATGAAACTCAGATAAAATAGTCCTAAAGAGCTGGAGCCATATTTTGTGGCAGTGTCTACACAATACTATTTTGGCCTATTTTTCATCCCTTAGAGGTAGAACTGTTACCCTGCACATGCCCGATCTCGTCTGATCTCGGAAGCTAAGCAGGGTCAGGCCTGGTTAGTACTTGGCTGGGAGACTGCCTGGGAATACTGGGTGCTGTAGGCTTATACCATAGTCTTTCGAGACTGAAGGTTGCCAACCATCACAAACCGGAACATTTCCCTGAACACATCATAGTTGGTAATGCCAGATATCTCAGTTCATAAGTCTAACATTACCTTGTATTATGACACTACAAACTTCTACTAGTTCTTATTCAACAAAGCATGATAAGAGCTACCATGCCTTATGAGGTGCATGTGGCCATATTGTTAGAATCCTTGCTTTTCTAAGATGGTAATACTTCTTGATCTATGTTGTCAGAGATAAACTAAGGGTGGATTCAAATGAATATCTTCTACATCACTTGCTGCATTTTGATCATTGCAAGCTGGACTCTACAGGGAACTAAATTGCCTGCCGGAGTCTAGTGTTTTATGACTCCTGGAGTCACTTTCTAAAAAATCCAAAAATACCTGGCTTGTTGAAAGCATGATGAAATTGGATGAAGAGCTGGCCATAGTATTGGGAGGAAAAAAATCAGTTCTGGTGTTTAGGGTCCCATGGCACCTTCTTACAAGACAAAATGTGACCCAAAATGAGGAGAAATGATGGCATAAGCAGAATGTTCCACCAAATACCTAATCTATGCCCTCATCATGCTCCCCATTAGATTCCAGTGCAGCCCTGTGATGACTACTCAGCAACACATCTTGATTGTTGACCTTGACTAGGCTCCCATTTCTACATTTTGAATAGATTCCATGCCTGCTAACTAGTTTTCTTTGGTCTCACCTTCATCTCTTACATCAATAATGTCTTGATTACTTATGCCCTGTCTCTCCACCCCATTGTCCAGGACCACATGCCCCTTCTTTTCCAAGATCATCACACTGCTCCTGAAGCCACAAACATCTGTTGACAGAGGCCACCTATCATCTGAATCAAGACAGGCTTGGAGAAGGAAAACCCCAGCAAGAAAGCTTTAGGGATTCTATCTAGTCAGATATTTCAAAACTAGGTGTTAATGGAGGAACATTAAGAGGAAGATGACAATTTGTATCCTGAATAGACACAAAACAGATAGACAACCCAGCTTTTCCACACTGAGGTGGTATAAGTGGATAGAGAGTGAATAGAGAGATAAAGAGAGTGGATAGAGAGACTGAGATAGATGGTCTTTTCCCTCTCACATAACTCCAGAACCAGGGGACATCCATTAAAATTGAGTGCTGGGAGAGCTAGGACAGACAAAAAAATATTTCTTTACCCAGAATGTAATTAGTCTGTGGAACTCCTTGCCACAGGAAGTGATGAAGGCATCTTGCCTAGATGCCTTTAAGAGGGGATTAGACAAATTTCTGGAGGAAAAGTCCATCCCAGGTTACAAGTCATGGTAGGTATGTGCAAACTCCTGATTTTAGAAGTAGGCTACCTCAGAGTGCCAAATGCAGGGGAGGGCACCAGTAAGCAGGTTGTGTCTTGTTGTCTTGCTTGCTCCCTGAAGCACTTGATGGCCCACTGTGAGATACAGGAAGCTGGACTAGATGGTGATCCAGCTGGGCTCTTCATATGTTCTTATAAAGCCAACAAAAATAAATGTCATGCTACACTGAGAAATTGATGGAAGCGTCTTATATTTTGCTAGGCTAATAGAAGTAAAAGAAAAAGAAAAAGGAACAGAAAGCATTAAGTAGAGAAATTTTAGAAGAAATTTTAAAACAAGATTTAAGGCATGCAAATAATACACTAATGAGTTTTCATTATACTATCCAGAAGCAGTCAAACGGGCAACAGATGTCTTCCCATCTCTCTGGTACTAATTCATACTATATATATATATATATATATATATATATATATATATATATATATATATATATATAAGCTAGCCAAGTCTGTGGCACCTCTAATTGAAGCACAGTAGTCCCAAGCAGTGCCATTTCTATAAAAGCTCAAGGAATTTTGCTTTTAAAAGCTAAGTGCCGAACTATTCCAGTTTTGGCATGGAAAGAATCCAGTAACTTGAACGATGAAACTGCTCAGCTAAAGACATCAGAAAGAGTTATATATAAAGAATGGGGTGGGAAGAGAGCAACAGGAGCACACATTTCCTCTGACTGCTCCTGCCACCATCACCCAGCTTCAGGCTTTGGGCAGGCCAATGGAGCTGGAAAAGATAGAGATGGTACCAAAGGAAGGAAGGAATTTCCAGTTCCTTCTAATTAACACCCTAGTTGCATGCTGGAATTGTGTGGAGACAGGGGGATTAGTTTGTGATCTGCAGTTCCACATCATACTATTGATTAGGCATGAAAAGCAGTTGGGTGACTTCAGGATTTAAATCTTATCTATGGACTCATAGACTTATCTATGGATACCTTTGGTCTTGCAGTATCCCTCATTTTCAACTTATGATCTCTAAAAGGGGAACTATTATGTGCTACATCACTAGAGGATTTTGAAAGAGGTTTTTTTTTTTTTTGCATGGATAAATGACATAAGCATTGTAAAGCATGTTAAACTCTATAAAATTACAAATAATAAAATGAATAATTCAATATTTCAACTAGCTTGGGACCGGTACAAGACTAATCCTGCGAAAGCTATAACAGATCCCAGCTGGAATCAGCAAAAGCAGAGACACCCAAAAGAAACGTTTAAAATTAATGTTGCAAAAATAGTTCAAACCCCAAGCTCCTATCTCTTGAGTAATGGCACAGGTTCAGTTCAGCTTGAGTGCTGTACAAATGTGTAGGTTCGTTATGCTTATCCAAACCGGCAGGTTGCCCATCCTTAATACATAAAATGATAGAATTACACTGAAACTGCATGAAACAGTTGAGAATGGTTACATTTCTTATGCTCCAGCCGCAACACTAAGAAGGTCAGAAAAACGATTAGATTATATTTTATATTAGTTTTCTAGTGCATGAGACCAACGTTTAGGCATTTCTTTTAATTCTTAATTTAGCTTGGGAGAAACAAGACTTTTTGGAGTAACGAAATCCTTAGCTCATCGGGTCAATAGTGGACAGATTGTTAGGGTCGGTGTTAAACAAGAAGGCCACTACCTGAAAGTTGCATTAAATTCTTTCATACTGCAGCCATCTATATATAGTGGCTGTCTCTAGGATAAGTTGGTGTGCAGCAATTCACCATCCAAAGTGTTTTTTTTTTCGTTTGTTTTGTTTTCTGTCAAAAGCCTGAGCCATGTGGAAAGATGTTGGCTTGCTGAATTGAGCTGGATAGTGAAGCTGTTAAGGGATCATCCCCGGGACTGCTAGTAATTTACAGCCTGGATAGTAGCAGGCCCTGAAGCCTTGGCCTGACTGAGCACAGCACGGCATCTTGGGAGAGGATGATGCAACATCTGGTGATGCATACCAGGTGACTGTCACCTGTATGTCACCCCATGCATCATCAGAGTGACTTTGCACATTTTGGCCCAGTCTGATTGGCTGTAGCTCATATATATTCCAGCAGGGGCAAGCTGGGTTGTGGGAGGCGCAGAGTGGAGTTTGTGCCAAAGGCTACGTCAGTGTGATCCGTGATTTGTGTGCTATCTGGACTGTTACTGTTGTATATACTGTACATAGTAAAGAGGCCAATGGTGGAGGACTTCTGCCTTGTGTTGTCTTTGTTCCCGGGAGTGCCTGCACTCTGACCTTGGGAGATAGGCAAGCCGCGCAGCCGGACAGCGGCTAGCTGTGTGAACGTCTATCCAGCTCGCAACAGAAGCAATGGCCTGAAGCATGAGCCATAGTTCCACTGCTGAAGCTAGCCAGTTCTCATAATGGCACAGCAAGCATTGAGGCAGGAGGTGTCCCGCCCCAGGTACCAGCCATAACGGGGTGCTGCATGTCTCCCTTCTGCATGTCACAGCGAGAGGCAAAAGACATGCACTTCTGCAGCTGCTGGCTGGCTTTTCCAGGTTTGTGCTTCCGCCCTGCTGGGTCATATGCAACACTGCTCAGGTTGTGTACACAGACATCCAAATGACATGCATGGACCCTGAGTGGTGCTGCACAACCTGATGTGATGGCTGAACAAAACAGGAAGAGCTGGCTGGCAGCTGCAGGAGTGTGTGCCTCTAGCCCAGTGATTTTCAACCTTCTTCATCTCATGGCACACTGACAAGGTACAAAAATTGTCAAGGCACACCATTGGTTTTTGACAATTGACAAGACACAGCATGCTGTTGGTGGAGGGCTCACATCTGCCAATGGCCCTACTAATAAATGACCCTCCCCCAATCTCCTGTGGCACACCTATGGACCATTTGCGGCAAATCAGTGTGCTATGGGACAATGGTTGAAAATAGCTGCTCTAGCCTCTCTCAGCAAGCCAGCAATGGAGCACACCAGCAGGCCTTGCTCCCTTACAACTCCTATAGCTGCCAGTTGGCTCTTCTGGATTCATCTGGCTGCCTCCTTCCATTTCTCCCTTCCAGAGCTTCAGTAGAAGTAGCAGTGCTGAAAGAGCAGCCCTGTGGAAGCCCAATAATCCCATGGATCAGATAAAGAGGTTCTATGGGCCATATCCAGCCCGAGGGCCTTAGGTTTGCCATCCCTGATTTAGGGAAGGTTTATGTAGTGGAATAGTGGAAGATCTGGCGAGGAGGTAGAGTGTGGTGTCCACAGTGCCCCTTGCTCTAAGTAAATGCAGGGTTAAAGCCCAGGTGGTAGCTGGAGGGGTGCTGCACAGCTGCAGCCACTAGAGGCTAAAGTGAACCTGGGAGCATATAAACAGCACCTGGAGGAACAAGGTGGTGGGTTGTAGAAGGAGTGCAGGTTGGAGAGGAGACTGCCTTGGCTTATTGAATTTGGAATCTGACTTTGACTTGGATACCCTGACTGATTTGACTGACTTACCTGGAACCTGACCTCAGACTGTAACTCGTCTTATTGGCTCTGGACTCTGATTTGGCAGCTCTCATTGATTGGACTGGTTTACTTGGAATCTGTGGACTGGAACTGGACTCTGACTTTTGTTTGCTGTACTGGTGAGTTTCACAAGGGAAACTAATCAGCCTTAAGCGGGCACAAGGCCCAGTGGATTGGGATTTGGCAGAACAGTTTCCAGTCTGATTCACAGTTGTGTACAACATAATTCTACTGAAATGAACAAGACTTTATTAATTTCAAAGTATGTTAGCAACAATATTGATTAAGGAAAAGCCACTTGATCAAAATTTATCTACTAGGAGTGCCTTGTTTACAATTCTTGCAACCTTAGGTCATATTTTCTTGGTGATTATAATTGCAGTATTTTTTTATTGTTTGCATTTCTGTACCACCCTTCCTTCAAACCGTTCAGGGTGGGTGTACTTGGTTCTTTCCCTCCTTCTGTCTTCACAAAAACTCTTTGGAGTAGATTAAGATGAGAGATAGTGACGGACTTGGGGTCAACCAGGAAACTTCAGGGCTGAGTAGGAATTAGAATTGTTATTAAGCATCCAAAAACTGTCTTTTCAACCAACATTTCCAAGAGAGGATATTAAAATTTAAAATTCATTAAAATGATAATAAAATTAAGGGGTAAAGTTGTTGAAGGAATAGTTGGATTTCACTCAGTTGATGCCTCCTGAAGACCATACGACAACTGGCTTAAAACCAAATACCAAGAATTAACTGGTTTATGGACTTGAGCCCAAATCCGTGATGTGGAACAAAAGTCTGAAAAGTATTGATTTTTTTTTTTTAAAACAGCAGTTCTCTTTGTGTCTGCCCTTTCCTTGCTCTTCCTAGCACACTTTCAAATGCTCCTCAAGACACTTAACAAAGAAAGCAGTAACTCAATGAGTGGCAGCCATTAAAAAAAACAATAAAAATGAACCCATGCGTTCCAACATAGGTATTGAAATAAAACTGACCATCGTCCACATGGGAGAATGCCAGATCTAAGGGGCAAAACTGTCAAAGGAATTCATTCTGAGGGTTGGTGTTGACAGGATGCCAGCAGTGCTGGTTCTCGCAGACTAGCCCAGACTTTTAATTCAATAGCTGCCCTTGACATACAGTACATTTAATTAATAAGGCAGAAGGTAATGGAGAAGGTTGAAAGCCATCCAGTGAGAGAGGCTGCCATTTAATGAAATGTTCAGAAGGAGCTCCAGAAATGGAGTCACTACTGACGAGGCATTAGCGATTGTTTGATTACCTCAGCAGTGTTCGTATTTCTACCATTAATTATTTCAGCGTGATTGTCACTTGACCGGGGTCAAAACGGTGTTTGCTCTTGGCTGAGCACATTAACGAAAATTGTATTTCTGTGTTGACCTTCTCCTCAGAAACCTATGGGACAGCATATGCATAGGATTTTCTCATTTTACACTCACAAGAACCGCATGACCTCAGTGTGGCTCAGAGAGTGTTACTGGTCCCAGGTCACTTAATAAGATTCATAGCTGTGGTGCTGTTCTTACAGCATCAGGTAAAGGCCTTCTCATTGCTTAGGGTTTTTTTCTCCCCTTCCCTTTTAGGGCTGTTTGTGAGCACATGTAGGGGTGGTTATTCTTTATTTGAAAAACTTATAACCCACCATTCCACCCTTGCAGGAGCTTCAGACTTTTAATCATCACGGAGGCGCATGTGTTTTGACTCTATGCCACTGCCACTGCTTTTAAATATTGGTTGTGGTTTTGTTTTAATCTTCTATAGAACTATTCTATAACTAGGAGCTGCTCTACAGTCTTCAGACTGACAGAGCCAGATACCCATATTTGATAGACCGACATCATAGGGCCATGCCCTATACCAGATCAGACCACTGGTCCATCTAGCATAGTATGGTCTATAAAACTGGCAGTAGTTTTTCAGGATTTCAAATGAGGGCTTTTCCCATCCCTACCTGGAAATGATACCAAGGATTGAACCTGGGACGATCTATACAGAAAGAATCCCCTCTACCATCGAGCAATATCCTCTGCCCAAATCTGCTAATGCTGTAAACCAGAGATGTCAAACACAAGGCCCATGGGCCTGATACAGCCTGTGTAAGCTCTTTATCCAGCCCTCCCCCCAGGATAATTTGATTCTGCCAGTGCCAACTTTTCAGCAGTGCCAGTCCTGCTGAAGCTATGGGAGGGAGAGATGCAAAGAGGCCTCAGATGTCAAGGAACACCATGGGAGAAGGGGCAGACCAAGAGGGTGAAAGAGGGAGATGCTGCTGGGGCTCTGGGAGAACCCAATTATCATGCGGACCATTCTTTCTGCTGTACTACTGCTGAGGCATAATTTCGCAGAGCGCATGAGCTGTGAAGTGATGCTTTGGCAGAAGTAACACAGCCCGAGTGATAATTGTGCTCTCCCATATCTTGAAAATATTAACAAGATTTGCATGTTTGCTCTTCTGTCATTTGCAGCTAATGAGTTCCTTCATGAGAACAAAGTACTTATTTTAAAGTATCCAGTACAGCCCTAAAAAGGAAGACCCCCCCTCCCCCAAAAACCTAAGCAATGAGAAGGTCTTTCCAGAACCACTTAGCTATGACTCTTACTAGGTGACCTGGGACCAATAACTCTCTCACAGCCACACTGAGGTCATCATCTGCTTAATGACATCACTTCCTGCTTAATGTTGTCACTTCGGGCCCCCAGCAGGCACCATGATGCTATTTGGTCCATGGTATGAAACTAGTTTGACACCTCTGCTTTAGACTTATAACTAAGAATGTTCCAAAAGGCACGTGTATGGGGACATACATATTGTGCCAGAATTCATACAACTGTCTTTTCACAGACTAGAACTTAGCACATGGCCTAGAACCTGGTACTGAGAGGCTTGTCTAAATTGCTCTGGCTCTTAGGGCCTTCTGTGCTATACACAGCCTCTCCCCCATGGCATCAGTTGCCACCACCTTCATTTTCAATAATTCAGTGGTTCTCAAACTTTTCAGAGGCCCTAAAGCAGGGGTGTCAAACATAAGGCCCGGGGGCAGGATGCGGCCTGCAGAAGCTTTTTATCAGGCCCTCAGGCTCTCAGCTGCTTAGCAGTGCTCAGGTGTTACTGCTAAAAGGGCAGCCCCCATGAAAATTGGGCTCTCCCAATTTCTTGAAATATGATAAAGGTTTGTGTGTTTTCTCTTCTGTCATTTGTAGTTAATGAATTCCTAAGTGAAAAAACTGCTTATTTTTGGTTAAGAGTTGTTTAATGACATCACTTCCTGCCTAACGACATCACTTCTGGCCCTCAGCAGGCATCATAAATGCCATTCAGCCCTCGGTATGAAATGAGTTTGACAGCCCTGCCCTAGAGTCTGCTGCCTGGTTTATAAATGCCAAGGGGGTGGCTATAATGGTGCTTAGGCAGCAGTGCTCCCTCCCCAAGTAGCGGCTTATGTAACCCTTGATGCACATAGCCCAGTGGTATTCAGACTGGGATCCGGCCATCATCCATTCTCAGAACTCATGCAAGGAAAGCGCCCTACAGGTAGACCACAGCTGCGATACAAGAACATCTGCAAGAGGGATCTGAAGGCCTTAGGAGTGGACCTCAACAAGTGGGAAACCCTGGCCTCTGAGCGGCCCGCTTGAAGGCAGGCTGTGCAGCATGGCCTCTTCCAGTTTGAAGAGACACTTGGCCAACGGACTGAGGCAAAGAAGGAAGGCCCATAGCCAGGGAGACAGACCAGGGACAGACTGCACTTGCTCCTGGTGTGGAAGGGATTGTCACTCCCAAATTGGCCTTTTCAGCCACACTAGACGCTGTTCCAGAACCACCATTCAGAGCGCGATACCATAGTCTCTCGAGACTGAAGGTTGCCAACAGTCATTCAGACTGGGGCGTTGTAACGCCCCAGCCTGCAGGCCCTGGCCTCTGTCCCTTTAAGGGGCAGGGGGGAAGGCAGCGACGCGATCCCTAGGATGGCGCAGCTCAGAGGGGCTGCAGGAACTGGGATGTACGCACCAGTCCCTGCAGCAGCCTTTCTGGGGTGAAGGGAGCCCCGCACGAGAGCCTGCAGAGCTCCCCAGCCGCTTTGAAGTGAAAGTAGAGCAATCACACTCTACCTCCGCAAAGCCAGAAGTGGAGCGTGATTGCTCTACTTTCACTTTGAACCAGCAGGCGCTTGCACAGGGCTTCTAGCACCCCTGGAGAATTGCTGGAGAATTCACCCCTGGAGTGACCCAGTGGAGAATTCACCCCTGGAGAATTGCTGCTGCGGCGCAATCCTGGGGATCGTGTCACTGCCTTCCCTGTGCCACCGCTATCTCTCGCCCTCCACTGCAAAGACTTAGTGGCTCTCGAACTCTCCCAGATAATTTGAGAACCACTGAGATAGCCTAATCTGCCCTGTCAGTTTTGTGAACCACCAAAAATTGGGTCATGACCCACTGGTGGGTCCCAGACCCATAGTTTGGGAACCACTGCAATAGTTGTTAAAATGCTCTTGACCATCCCAGTCTTGCTTCCATGCCCATTTTGTTGGAACTAAAAATATGTGGATGCAAACAGGATTTTCAGCCAAAATTTTTTTGAAAAGTTTATTTTATTTGGTTTGGTTTGCATTAAAATGAGCTTTGGCTCATAGCACTGCATAGTCCAGGCTCTTATGCTAAACTTTCAGAACATAAGCAAAATATAATGCGATCCATAACAGATAAATCAGATTTTAAATTGGATTATCTTTTCTATGGGAAGATGCATTAGAAATATAAATTACCCTGTAAACCTCAATTCCCTCATTCCTGCTTTTTCAGTTGGCTCTTCCACCGCACTACTTATTTCTTGACATAAACAGAGGTGATAATGGTACCATAAACCTACAATGAATCTTTGCCAATGCTTCTTACTGACCTTGATTGCTCTTGTTGTTTTCCTTTTCTCTTCCAACTGATAGCAGAGAAGCTGTTAGTCATCAGGCAGCTGCAAAGTTCTTTTTCTTTTTTTATCTGTTTGCAGAACCTATTTTGTTATTGTATTTCAGTGCATTTGTGGAGCAAATAATAAATATTCTACACTTATTCACATATTGAAACACCAAAGATTTAAAGTAAACTCCCAATAATGATATTGGGAGGGGGGCGACAACCCTATTTCTTTCATTAAAGTTTTTTTGCCAAATGCAAAAAATACAAAAGAAGACACTGAAGTCTATATGCAAAACCATAGAAAACACTCACCTCTGTCTGTCTATAGTGTCCTTTGAATACTTCACTGCCATATGTTTCTCAGTGAATCTCATTAGTTTTTGTTTTTTGCACTGTTAACAAAAATAAGTGGACGATTCCCAATAAACTAAGTGTGAGATGATTCCCAGTAAACCTCCAAACTTCTGTCCTACAGGACTAGCTATTCTTAATCAAAGTTTGTACACACTACTATGCCACTAGTTAGGGGATTATATTCACTCTAAGAACCTAAGAGCATAGAAAGCTGCCTTATAACGAGTCAGACCATCGAACCTACTAGCCCCTGCGTTGTAAGGATGGCTGTCGGGACTCCTGTTGGAGCAGCACATGGTCCTTTACAGCTGTCACAAAAGGCAAGATAGCATTTTGCATAGCCAGACTGCAGCCACAAGCAGCACATGGTGGCAGTTGCATGCCAGTGGCTTCTCAACAACCCCTGGCGCTGGTAAGTCCATTCAGGGGGTAAGAGGGAGGTGGGGGTGGGAGGTAAGGGGCCAGGGAGGGGAGGAACAGGATGGAGATTGGAATGGGGAGAAGAGTGGATTGAGGCTGGGAAAAGGGTGGTATTTGTATCAGCGGTGTTGCCAGTATCCTATCATCCTCCCTGGCCTTGGTCTACCTTCCTGAGTCCATTAGGACCTACAGCAGCCAAAGTGGCACAGGTCTAAGTAGACACAGCAGGGCAGTGAGAGCTTGCCTCCAAGCAAGGGAACAAATGTTCCCATACCCGGAAGAGACCCCTGGGACCACCTTGATGCACATGTGCTCTGGTGGTGCTGTTGCATCAGTGGGGGAGATTTAGGTAGGATTGAGCTATAAGCCCTTTTTTCCCTTCCTATTGTCTAGATTTCTTGTTTTTCTTTTCTCCACTGCCCCTCGTGTAATCATGGTTTGGTCCTTTATCTACATCATAAATGAATATTCTATTGAAGAATCCAGGCAGCCAGTGGGAACTGGGATAGATTACATAGGCTGGCTTGGGTGTGAAAGGGTACAGGTTATTGTCCAGCAAGACAGTGACTAGGCAGGACATACTAGAGTGAGGTAGTGGTTAGCCCTGCGCAAAACACATCAAAGCTCCTATAATGTCTAAGGAGACCAACACCACAGATCGCCGTGGAAAATACCCTGTCATAAACCCACAGCAGCACAGGCATCAATCAAGACAGCGGCCGTGTCGCAAGAGCAAAAAACGAGACACCAAGAAGAATGTGGGGGACCCAGAAATTATAAAGTCGCCTAGTGACCACAAAGAGTACAGGTGAATATGGGGCTTGCAGGGAGGGGAAGAGACCACAACCCCCAAGAGGCAATAACACTATAAACAGCATGGGAAGGGGCCAAAAGCCCCTCAGTGCAAACTTTATAGCAAGTGTTAAAGTACAAGCTTAGCCATTTTTAAATTTCAAAACAATCTTTATTTAATAGAATACTATTATTGCTAATTTCTGAAAAAGGAAATGCTAGTTCCTTTGTTTTCCTGTAAGCCCTTCCCCCCCATAATCTCATATATGTAGGAGGGTCAGGCTGTGGTTACTCACAGAAGCGTTCCTGGGGGAGGGCAAAGCACTAAGTTTTGCAGGGCGCCTCAACGCACCCTGAAGCTGCCCTTCCTCCTCGCCATCAGAGCCATTCCGGCAGCGAGAGCAACACAGGGGCTTCTCTTCTGCATTGCTCTCACTGCCCAGAATGGCTCCGACAGTGAGGGGGGGGGCAGTTTACGGAATGCATTGGGGCACCCTGCAAGACTTAGTGCTTTGCCCCCCTCTGGGAATGCTACCAAAACTAGGGATAACAAAATGTTTATGTAATTATTTCTGCAGATATATTCAATTAAAGAATGGCTTGAATGTGCTGTTGATTTCTGATTTGGTTATTGATGAATGCGGGTCTTCTGAGGAAGACATGTCTGATGAGACAGATGAAGAAGATGTGATCCCTGCAAGAAAGAACAGAAGCAATGAGGATGTAAGAAGCAGGGAGAGAGAAGAACTGGGCAGTGACACATCATCTCCAGATAGATCAGGTAGTAAAGAAGCTGATAGTGAAGGCTCTGCTGAAGCTGATGACCCAGTCATTGCTAGCGATGATGGTATCAGTGGAGATCTGCCTGCTGAAGACCCTGATATTTTGGAAGAACTGGTGAAAAGAGAAGATGAAAATAAGATGAGCAGTACAGAAAAGCAGGTATGCTCTAAAGCAGGGTGCCCAAATCCCAGCCCAGGGACCATTTGTGGCCCTCAGGGACCCCCAATCCAGCCCCCAGGGAGCCCCCAGTCTCCAATGAGCCTCTGGCCTTCAGGAGACTTGGTGGAGCCTATGCTGGCCTGACATGACTGCTCTCGGCACCTCTTGCGTGAGCTGTGGGCTGAGGGCTCCCTCCACTGCTTGCTATTTCACATCTGAAGCAGCAGTGGCAGTAAAGGCTGGCCATGATTTGTGCAACTCCTTTTATAGGTCTTGAGCTAATGTGAGACCTTCATTCATTCATTCATTCTTACCCCCAAATATGCAATGATGGGCCTGCTCAGTTGTATCGTCCGAAACACCTCTAAGCTAGCACAGGAGAGAGCAAAGTGTGAAACACTAGATTAGTGTTTCCCAAAGCATAGATTGAACCCACCAGTTAGTTGTAAGCCAATTTTTGATGGGTTGTGAAAAGTTTTTGAAATATTTTTTTCAAGTCCTTTGCAAAAAGAACATAAGAACAGCCCCACTGGATCAGGCCATAGGCCCAACTAGTCCAGCTTCCTGTATCTCATAGCGGCCCACCAAATGCCCCAGGGAGCACACCAGATAACAAGAGACCTCATCCTGGTGCCCTCCCCTGCATCTGGCGTTCTGACATAACCCATTTCTAAAATCAGGAGGTTGCGCATACACATCATGGCTTGTACCCCATAATGGATTTTTCCTCCAGAAACTTGTCCAATCCCCTTTTAAAGACAACATCCTGTGGACAACATCCTGTGGCAAGGAGTTCCACAGACCGACCACACGCTGAGTAAAGAAATATTTTCTTTTGTCTGTCCTAACCCGCCCAACACTCAATTTTAGTGGATGTCCCCTGGTTCTGGTATTATGTGAGAGTGTAAAGAGCATCTCCCTATCCACTCTGTCCATCCCCTGCATAATTTTGTATGTCTCAATCATGTCCCCCCTCAGGCGTCTCTTTTCTAGGCTGAAGAGGCCCAAACGCCGTAGCCTTTCCTCATAAGGAAGGTGCCCCAGCCCCGTATCATTTTAATGATAAGAAAATCATTAGCTGGAATGCTAACTTGTGGTACGAAGTAATCTTCATACCCCCAAATTAAAATGTCACATTTTCTGATTTTCTCTAGACTGCTGTAGATCACATGCGAACCAAGTTGCAGCCTTTGGCCTTGAAATCCCTAACTGCGTATCTTGTTCTCCAGTTCAGTCTTCTGGGTACCCTAGAATGACTGTAAAGTTTTGGAGGAACAGGGAGTTTCCAGGAATTTCTAGGGAGAATCTAGCAAATGTATACACACACACTCACATTATACATAAGGCCTCAGAAGTACAGCTCCTCAATTATTATTAATTAATAACTGATGGTGATGGAAATGATTCTCTCTCTCTAGTGAGTCACGATAGATTGTTGTATTTAAAAGTAGGTCCAGGTGCTAAAACAATTGGGCTAGATTCTGAGGCATTATCCTGGCTGACAGTCCAATCCTGTGCATGTCTACTCAGAAGTAAGTCCCATTAGAGTCAATGGGGCTTACTCCCAGGAAAGTGTGGATAGGAATGGGCTGTAAGGCATTACCCTCACTCTTCTGTGACTTTGAATCTAACAAGAATTGAAAAATGAACCATACGATAATCTTGACCTGTTTTTCTCTCTGACTTGGGGGAAGTAGGGTAGCATGACTAGAATGATTTTCTACTTCATATAAAACTGTGTTCTTTGATTTTCGGATGCAATACCAATTATTTTCCCCCTCTCTTTTTTCTTGCAGTCTGCCGCTGCTCTTGCTATTTGTATTGGAAGTTTCTGTGACCCTGATGATCTACCTGGACTAGCTCATTTTTTGGAACACAGTATGTAGCTACTTTTCTTAACCTTCAGAAAGTGTATTATTGAAATGGTGTAAAAATGAAAGATGAAATGGTGTATAATTTATTGGTTTGAAATGCAGCTTTATAGAATAAAAACATATGTGCATTTCTTTTCCATTTATTTTTATTTACGTACAGTCTAAGGGGATAATCCTTTTCTTAGTGGTTGATGCAATCCTATTTTTAAAAAATCAGTATTTTAAAATATACTGACCAGTTAATTGCTAGCAATCCACTTTTGAGAAATCTCTTCCTCTAGAACTGTCTTTGCCATTAACATCTTCTGAGGAGGCCTTGTTTCATTTACCTGCTCTATGGTATTAAGTGTGCTGCAAATAAAAATCTTCTTTTGCTAAAAGGCAGAGAATCATCAATGCAAGCACAGAGGTCTCCTATTGCAAAAGTTCCAACATGCATTTCAAGCTATACAGCTATTTCCTATGTATCTGAATACACAATATCTTTAGATAGGGTGTTTAATGTTTACTTGATCAAGATGAATTCTTTTATTTCAGTGGTATTTATGGGTAGCAGAAAATACCCAGACGAGAATGGATTTGATACATTCCTGAAGAAACACGGAGGCTCAGACAATGCTACGACCGACACAGAACAAACAGTCTTCCATTTTGATATCCAGAAGAAATATTTTAAGGAAGCTCTTGATAGGTAGCTTAGCACCACAAAGCAAGATAATGATGATGAAAAGTATTTATATACCGCTTTTCAACAAAAAGTTCACAAAGTGGTTTACAGGGGGGGAAAATCAAGTAACTAATGGCTCCCTGTCCCAAAAGGGCTCACAATCTGAAAAGATGTCACATCAGCAGACGGCCAATAGAAAAGGTACTGCTGGGGTGAGGAGGGCCAGTTACTCTCCCCCTGCTAAATAAAAGAGGAGCACCCACTTGAAAAAGTGTCTCTTAACCCATTAGCAGGGGTTTACTAGACACAGACACACATACTCAGTAAGAGATCCTTCTTCACTACAAGTTATGATCATTGTTAAACTTCCTCCACCCTTGAAATTCCTGGCTCTGATTCCTCTCTGTTCTGATGGTTGAGCTGATCTCACTTGTGTCATATAAGCCTTGATCACAAGGAGGTGCCCCAGGCCCTTTGTCTGCTATTATATACTCTAATACAGTGTTTTTCAACCAGTGGTACTTGAGGTGGTGTCCAGTGGTATAAACAGGACTCCCAGATCCCACCACCTGCAACAAGCAGCTGTAGGAGGCTCAGCTCAATGGGCAGAGCTCCAGCATGTGCTTTTCATGAACTCAGAAAAGCCCTCCCATCTGCCCCGAGTCCCTTACCAGTGTTTGTTGCAACTGTTTCTGGCCTTCCAGCCTGGTGGTATTTCCAATAGGTGGATCATGCAAAGTGGTACAGCAGGGGACAAACGTTGGAAAAATGCTGCAAATGTTGAACAAGGAGAAAACCAAGTTGCTTGTATGGTTCAGTGGTTAGAGCACTGCTCTAAGCCTGTTACGTTCAAATCATCACTTGGTGCACAGGCTGTAGCTCGGGGTAGAATGTGTGTTTTGCATGGAGAAAGTCCCAGTTTCAATCCCTGAAACAGGTCTGAGTAGACCCAGCATGCTGGTGCAGATTGTGCAAGTACAGCAAGAACAACAGACTGAATCTCAAAGTTACAAGGAGTTTTCATATAATTGGCAACTGCCTGTGCAACTAGACGTGACTTGAAAAGGAATTAATCAAAAGCATGCTGGATCTAATTCAAAAACCATCAGGACTGTCTGATATTGTCAGAGTGCAAATTCTTCCAAAAAGTTGGATTCAAGTCTAGCTGGGATCATGGATCATGCCTCTTCGTGAATGCTGATGTTTCGATTAAAGCAGTAAGCTTTACTGCTTACAGATTCTTTCAAAAATAGAACATTATTATTCTACTTTGTTTTCCTATTACTCTTTGGTGTTTATTTTTCAGATGGGCACAATTCTTTATTCACCCATTGATGATAAAGGATGCCATAGGACGGGAAGTTGAAGCCATAGATAGTGGTAAATCAAATCTTGCTTTTGTTATTGATTTTCTTGAACTTCTTCAGGGATACAATCTCATCAAGTTTTTGTAGTACTTGCTTTTGTGAAATTTGGATGACCTGCCTTTCTTATAACTTCATAAAAGTAAAACTTAGACCCAGTGGCCACAACCCAAGAATATTTAAGCACACTTAAGCCCTTTGATATCAGTGACCTTAAGTGCATTTTTTGTGTGTTGGATTGTGGACAATAAAAGTTGGGAGTATAATAATTTTATCAATTCCCAGAGCACAATGGGCTAGGTTAATAACTGGAAGACTGCAAATCTAAGCCTATCTATAGGATGTTATTCCACTGAACCCAGAAGGACTTAATGCTAAGAAAATGTCTGTAGGATCTAGCTAAACTAATTAGAAAATGCAGAAACGTGTTTACTCTCATGTGTGATTTTGCGTATCAATTAGGAAGATGATATAGATAACACGAACTGAAAACAGGGGAAAGGCACTTCCTTTTTCTAACACTTGTGCCTTATACCTGAAGCTGAGTAAACAACCATGAAGCTGTTTGGGGAGCAAATGTGTTTTTTTTTTTCTGGACTATGGAACGATATTGCAGGATCAAACCACATATTTCATTAAGCTCATGCTTTACGCCGAGTTGCTTGTTAATAGATAGCTGAATGGGGAATCCCTTAGACTGTGACTGCAACATGAAGTAGAGGAGCTTTAACCCTTTGCCATGCCCTGCTTTTGGTCTGGATTGGGTACACTACAGCTGCTATTTATCCTGAAAGAAAGTTCCTGTTGACTTCCAATGGTCTGTTGCAGAAATGCAACATCACATTCCATTGCTTATCATCTTCCTTAAAACAGAGTTTCAAATATCAAGACCCTCGGATGCTAACAGAAGGGAATTGGTGCTTGGAAGTCTTGCAAAACCAGGTCATCCTCTGAGAAAATTCTTTTGGGGTAAGTCTACGGTTTAATTAATAGGTGGAGATACACGTTTAGAAGAGTCTAGGGATTTCAGAGTACTTTGCACCCTAAAGCTGAGAACGTTTGAACTCTGCAGCAGTTTTTCATTTTGAATACTTCCAAGTGTCTCAAAATATGTGGTTCCTCTTTTTTTTTTCCTTTCAAAAAATGTCCTATTTGGCCCTGGATAGACTTCACTTAACTCTTTTCTGAGTATATCCAGGGTATCACTCATGGTTAAGTGCAACCTCATGGAATAAAAACATATCAAATAAAAAACTAGCTAATCAGGAAGAGTCTCAGGTACAAGTCTCCTTGATATAAAGATTTCATGTGCAGAAATTTTTTAATGTGGGGAAGCATTCAAGTGTGCCATGCGCCACCTGCAGTCTGAAGTGGTATAGGCCAGAAAGCATTTGCTTTCTACTGACTGTGTGAAGGAGGCCTGCAAGTCTTATAGAACTCTATGGGACTGAAGAGTGTACAGTATGATTATTTCCGGTCTTGACTTCATAATGTGAGAACTCAGAAATCAGAAGGCAAGATAGTGGGGGCAAATGATCACAGTCTCA
Source organism: Tiliqua scincoides (assembly GCF_035046505.1). Classification (NCBI taxonomy): domain Eukaryota; kingdom Metazoa; phylum Chordata; class Lepidosauria; order Squamata; family Scincidae; genus Tiliqua; species Tiliqua scincoides. The sequence continues at coordinate 22,059,147 of NC_089824.1, forward strand.
AAACTAAAGACCAATCGAAATCAACCGTCTTCCTGTCACTCATTTTCATGGACAAAAAAAAGAAAAAGAAACACAAGATCAGTCTTGTAGGAAGCGTATGATCAGAGCGTATGATGAATGTAAGGACCAGCCCAATCCTAACCCATGCTGGAACAGGGAGGCTGGCTGGGCTGCCCATATCCAGAGTGGAGGTGGGGTTACCTGTGGCTCAGCCCAGGGCAAGAGGAATCCATTCACAGCAACTGCATTAACCCCAATGGGGCTACTCAAATCTACACCACCTAAAGAGGTGGTGCAGAACCAAGCAGCCTGGAGCTCTGCTGGGTCGCCTGGGAGTGGGGTCAGCAGCCAGCCTAAATGCTGGATCCTGGCTGCATCTCTTGCTCTGATCCAGCTTGCCCACAGGCCTGCCTCCTCCCGCCCCAGAACACCTCTCTACCCTGTCCTCCAGCGCTGGCCTTCTCAGGCTGACATTTACCTACCAAGTCAGGGGCTGGATCCGGCAGGAGCAGGCTGGCATGTGTCTTTCCACCAGTGTGGCCTGCTCCCAAGTCTAAGACTAAGCAGAAGTGCCTTACAGTCCTTACAGGACTTACTTACAGGACTAAGTCCTGTAAGTCCTTACTTACAGGACTAAGTCCAAGTCTAAGACTAAGCAGAAGTGCCTTACAGCACTTTTGTGTCATCGGAAGGCTGGCACAAGGGCACAGTCAGGATAGATCTCTTGCCCTAAATCAGGATAGATTTCTTGTCACAGTCAGGATAGATCTCTTGTCAGCCCTAAATCTCTTACTGATGTTGCATTTGGAAAACAAATTCTTCATAATCAAATTTACAGGTAATGCAGACACACTAAAATATCAGCCAGCAAAGAATAAGATTGATGTCTACGCAAGACTGAGGAATTTCTGGATACGTCACTACTCCGCCCACTACATGAATCTCGTGATCCAGTCTAGAGGTATAAACATTAGTAGCACTTATATGATTGCATTATGTTAAGTTGTAGCCATTATTGGCACATGAGTCCCATTAGGTGCCGGGGAAGTGAGTAAACCAACTTCATAAACACCGTGCTATCAAAGCAACACTGAGGACAGAGTGCAATGACTAGTGTGCCTGTGCCACTTCACAGACTATGGCTGCAATCCTAACCTCACTTTCCTGGGACTAAGTCCCATTGAACACAATAGGACTTACTTCTGAGTAGACCTGCTTAGGATTGTGCCCTATATATAGTAGAGTGCTAATGTTATGACTTACTCCAGTTTGTTGTGATAGTGCAATAGCATGGGGCAATATTACTTCTCCTGACTGTCACCATTATTAGATTCAGTGCAATGATGACACCCACCATTAATGTGTCTTAAAACTGTCCTTCCAACACCTAATCAGGGTCTGGTTTAAGACTGCTAGAGCCAGAGGTTGAAGGTCATCATCCCAAGTAGACCAGTCAAGAGAAATACACTTGGCTTCACTGCACATGCCTGATCTCATCTGATCTTGGAAGCTAAGCAGGGTCAGGCCTGGTTAGTACTTGGATGGGAGACCACCTAGGAATACTGGGTGCTGTAGGCTTATACCATAGTCTTTCGAGACTGAAGGTTGCCAACCACTCACTGCCCAAGGAATAGGATTACAGTGCATGGAAAGACCTAAGTGGGACATGAGGTGTCTTTTTAACAGTTTGAGAAACAAAACCTGTTCCAAGATGCATGTATTGGGCCATGAAAGATGGCCATGAAAGGCATTGGTATGCCATTCTCACACACAATAATTCTTTCATATATACGCATATCTTCATGTATAGCCCTTAGAAGCATCAGATGTGGAGATTCACCATCATAATTTTAACTGAGAAATTTAAGTGAGTCTAGTATAAATGGCAAATCATAAAGTGTTTTTATGAATGAATGATTCATTCATAAATGATTTTGGAATGTCACTATATTGCCACCTTAATATATTTTGGAAATGATTTTGAAATGTCACTATATTGCCACCTTAATATAGTTCAGTGGTTCTCAAACGCTCAGTTCCAGGACCCACTTTTTAGAATAAGATTCTGTCAGGACCCACCAGAAGTGATGCCATGATCGAAAGTGACATCATCAAGCAGGAAGAGTTTTAACAATACTAGGCTACAATCCTACCCACACTTAACCAGGAGTAAGTCCCATTTATTATTATCGTTTAAAGCATATACATAGTAGCCTGTTAAAATGTGTAACATTTCCCCAAATGCAGTCACATACCATGATAGCATCAAGACTAACATATTAAAAATAAAATTGAAATGAATGGGGACCCACCTGAAATGGGCTCACGACCCACAATTTGGGAAACCCTGATATAGTTCATCCAAGACCGTATTTATAGTTTTCTTTTTAAAAAATTTTTTTCCTTCTTAGAAACCCTGGATACGTTGCAAAAATGGGTGACTGAAATCTTCTCAGAGATCCCAAATAAGTGAGATGATTTTATTTTTTTCCAGTTGGGTGTGTTTGTAAGTTTTTCCTCACACATACGCTACATGTTTCATGAGAAATATCTATGGGAAAAATGCTTTCAGAACATTGTTGTGCGTTTAAAAGTTATAGTTGTAGACATTATTATTATTAACAGTATTTATATACCGCTTTTAAACTAAAAGTTCACAAAGCGGTTTACAGAGAAAAATCAAATAATTAAATGGCTCCCTGTCCCAAAAGGGCTCAAGATCTAAAAAGATGCAAAAGAATACCAGCAGACAGCCACTAGAACAGACAGTGCTGGGGTGAGATGGGCCAGTTACTCTCCCCCCTGCTAAAAAAAGCAGCACCCACTTGAAAAGTGCCTCTTACCCAATTAGCAGGGGTTAAGATATGGTTGTTTTTGTGTAGCTTTGGCTTTTAATTAATCTTACCCACTTCTTCAAGGACCCTCACTTTTCCTGTTCTCTTTGGGCCTTCAGCGGAAAGTGGCAGAAATGTGAGAGAAGGAATCACACTCATGCTGTTAACTGCACCTACACAGGCCACAATGTTGTTGGGCACCACAAACACTGAAAAATGTTTTGTGAGCTGGAAATGTGTAGGTCAGGGGTAGCCACAGCAGCCAAGTTCTCTCTCTGGTTTACCCCCATCTCCAGTCTCCCCATACACTGGCTTGCCAGAGCCATCCACCAAGAGAGGGACAACATATGCCTTGGTACCCCTCTTTTCCTGCCTGCAACCCAGTGCCACCCACAAAAGGGGAACCCCTTGCAAAGACAGCGACCTGGGTACTGCAGAGTCAGGGAGACCATTTAGGATTGGGAAGCAAATATTAGAAAATATTTCAAGTGCATTTTATCTAAAGACAAACTGCTTCCAAATCTGGATGCCAGGATGAGTTCTTGTGTATTACCCTATGCCATTTAAAGACTTAGCAACCTGATCGATAAACCATAGGAAACATGTCTTGAATGTGCTCAGATGGGGAGACATTCTAGTTTCCTACAAGGCCCAAATGTGTAAAATAGAATTGGGGATAGGAATCAATTCGCTTTGCTGTTGATGATTTTAAACAACAAACAACAGATACTACACTCTTTACTGTTTGTTTTTTAAGTAATTTACCCAGGCCAACCTTTGATCACCTATCGAAACCTTTTGACACACCTGAGTTTCACAAGCTTTACAAAGGTAAGTGGATCTGATCCTGATTTTTGTATTGTTGGGAAGTCTGAACTGTTCAAAGTCCATGCTAATGGATAAGAGCTGTGGACAGGACTCTCTCATTGCAAATTTTGGTTTTGGTCATGAACTTGTTATGTGGCCAAAGCAAACCATTATCTCTCAGCCTCAGGCCCATGTAAAATATAAAGAGAACATTGTAAGGATTAAAAAGTGATCTATAAACAATAAGTATTATTTCATAAAAAAATACTCTATGCAAGCAATGCTGGTGCAGCTCTTTAGGCAAGAGCTTGTTACATGTTGATTTTCAAACACACACACACACACACACACACACACACACACAGAATTTTTCTTGTTACATTCTTATTATCAGTTGCAAGAATATTCATACTTCTGAATTTCTGAAATGTTAAAATTGTCTTATTCCTCCTGGTTCAGTTATTCCAGTGAATGAAATAAATTCCTTGAGCATCTCATGGGCTCTTCCCCCACAGGACAAGCATTATAGGTAAGGAGCCATTTTAGAACATACAATACTAGTATATAGAACATACAATACTAGTACGCCTACTCCCGTACAATCCGGCTCGCCATCTCAGGTCATCAGAGAAGGCCTTTTTGCAAGTGCCGCCACCCAAGGAGGTCCGGGGGGCGGCTGCAAGAAATAGGGCCTTCTCGGTAGTGGCACCAACATTATGGAACTCCCTTCCCCTTGATTTGAGAATGGCTCCCTCTCTTGAGAGCTTTCGGCGAGGCCTGAAAACACTGTTGTTTATACAAGCCTTCTGATTTCTGGCCTTCTTAACTTTTTTATACATCTTTTAGTTTTACAGGCTTGATTCCTCGGTGATCTGCTCTTTTACTCTTTTAATCTGACTACTGTTTTTATGGCCCTGTAGTGTGTTTTTAAATGTTTTTATCTGCTTGTATTAATGTTTTTAAAATCTATTGTTTTTTTTAATATGTTGTTAGCCGCCCTGGGTCCCGTTAGGGAGAAGGGCGGGATAAAAATAAAGTTTTATTATTAATATTAATATTAATATTAATAGTAATATTAATATTAATATTAATAATAGGAAGAAGAAAGAGTCTCACTTTGCCCCATGTTGGTTGGTTGATTATGCTGTCTTTCCAATTAAAAACTACACCAGATGGCTTGCAATAAAATCAAATGATACCATTTAGAAATTGAAACACAAACAACAACATCACTCAGAATAGATGATGGCTGGTAGGACCAGTGGAAGAACACAAACTGGCTCCACCCTACTTAATGGTGGTTAAAGAGACAGGAAGTTTATTTAGCCCAGAGGTGTCCAACATTTCAACTTCAGGGCTCCTGGACCTTTAACAATTGTGGAGAGGAGGTAATTTCAGCAGGCTTGGCTTGTCATCTGGGAATTACAAGCTACATCTGCGGTAATTCCCTCTTCTACACAATTGTTAAAGGTCCAGGAGCCCTATAGTTGAAAGGATGACACCCCTGATCTTGTTGTTGTTGGCATCCTTCAGTCTCGGAAGACTATGGTATCGCACTCTGAATGGTGGTTCTGGAACAGAGTGTCCTCTCCAGTGCACGAAGCCTGGGTAAAGTAGTTATGGAGGATAGACTGTTACCCATGCAGCAAATCCCCTCTCTCCACGTCGCTGAAATGGTCCAATGGAAAGGCAGAAGCCAATACAGTTGGTTCCAGCAATGTCGCAGGAGCTGCCAGAACGTGACTGTGTTCAGCCATGAACTGCCTCAGGGACTCTGGCTCCGGATTTTGCCTCGAGGTTGACTCCTGAAGCCTTTTCCATAACTGAATGTAGCCACAAGGCAGTGGAGGTTTGAGGTCAGAGTTTCCTTCTCTTAGGTGAGCTGCCTTCCCAGGCTGACGAGTCCCATCTACCCGGTGGCTGTTTAGTTGCCTCTTACGACAAGTACAGCCAAACTGAGGGCCTATTCTTATCCCCCAGCCCCCAGGGGATCCCCCTGATCTACCCCTGATCTAGACTGTAATTTTGAATATATCTTGCAGATAAATAACAGAGGCCAACTAGGAATGAGTTTGCTTGGTAACGGCGATATAAAGTGCTAATACAGTAACAGCCTTCATGAGGCATTGGTAGGGCTGATCAATTTATTTTCTTTGTTTTCTCATTGGAAGATAAGTCTAGTAATCTTTTCTATGGAGAGACAGTATAGAACCAGTAGTATAGCTAGAGAAGATACAAAGCACTAAGTTTTTCAGGGACCTCACCATGGCTTGCAAGAGGCCCCTCCCCCTCTATGGAGAGATGAAATGGAACCAGTAGTGTAGCTAGAGAAGATACAAAGCACTAGGGCATGTGCCTCCATTTTGCTCCCCACCACCTGGAATGGCTCCAATGGCTCTTGCACGCTGCAGTGAGGCTCCCTGCAAAACTTAGTGCTTTGCACCCCTACTAGCTACACCACTGAATAGAACATGTGTTTGTGTGGGGGAAAAAACTTTTTTAAAAAGTTTGCGTGTATGCAAGGAACAAACAGGCTTAATAAACATAATCTGTTTTCTACCCATATATAGATATAGATATAGATAGATAATTAATGATAATATATATCATTAGATAATTAACAGTTTTCCTCCACTTGTTTTTAGAGTGAAGCCTCTTCAGTACCTCTCCTGGCTGATAGGACATGAGGGCAAAGGCAGCGTGCTTTCATTTCTTAGGAGAAAGTAGGACTAAAGCTTTGGCTGGGCAAACAGGGAAAGTTACTGGGGAATCTGATATGCCATGATGGAATTTGTAAAAATACTAAAGTATCTCCTTTGAAGACTGACAGGCAATAATATGACTCAGAGAAGAGGGATAATGTTTGACTCTTTTAAATACCACAACATTATCCCAAATTACTTATCTTGATGTTATGCACACAGCTGATCAGATTGATATCCTGTTCCTTAAAATGGTCACACCCAGAGTGTCTGAGAGGAATTTTATCAGGGGGGACAAAAGTTTCTTTTGGGCCCCTTGGGGGAAATGGAGCAGGGTAGGGTGGTGACAGGCAAGCAGAATAGGGGCAGGGAGAGGCGAAATAGGGTTCGAGGAGGGTGGAGACAGCTGGAAAAGTCTGTGGATTTCAGGTCTACCTACCCATGTGGCATTGGCCGCTGGATACAGTAATACAGAACACCAAACACACTCTCTAAAATCTTTTCAATATAGAAAATCATGCAGAAAATTAACATGGTCATATTTAGGCTCAAACTAGAATGGAAAGTGTCCTGTGCATACCAGAACTTGCTTCTGCAGCAGCTGTAGTCTTGCACGTATGTCCTAGAGCTCCTCTACACTTCTTCATGGTAGACAGATCCACAAGCCAAGGGATGACTGTAGCAGGCCAGTTTCCTCCCAGATTTGACACTGTGTAAAGGACAGGGTGACCAGATACAATGGAGAACAGAGTGCCTCTACCTTTAACTGTTGTATAGAAGAAGGGAGTTTGGCAGGTGAAGATTTTTAAACCCTTCCATGTTGAGCTGCACCTACCCAAATTCCCTTTTCTATATCATAGTTTTTTGTTTTTTTTAATTTTTAATTTTTTATTTACGCACAGAAACATACAAACATATAACATACATTTAGGAGTGCTAAATACGTACCATATACCATTACTAATTAATCATACTATATCTCCTAATCTACTTACTCTTCTATTTCCTACCTCTTATTGATTTATCAATTTATTTATATAATATACAATAAATTTTCCCTAATGCCCTATACTATATTTTTCTAAATATTCACTTTCTACCAAGCGTAAACTAACTTCAATTGCTCATTAATATTAAAACAAAATAATCTAATTTATCACCTCAGCTATTTCAACTCCAATCTAATTCTCCAATCTAATTATACTTTTTTCTTTGGCATAATAATCACATATAAAACAATTCTTCCACATGTTTACATTTCCAGCTATATTTTTTTAAATACATTCTAATTCATATTTATCAATTTCATACATGTTCGTTTTTTTTTTCTTCAAATAAATTTGGACCATTGTTTTTAGCTGAATAAATTCTCCAATTTTCTTTAACCCTCAGATTATCCCTCAGGGTTCTTTTTCTTTCTTACTTTCCATTTTTTCTCCTGTAATATCTTTATATTTATCTCTATAACAAAATCTGATAAATCCACACTTTCTTATATAGGGTGTGTTCATTCTTCCAGTTAACTGGGATATATTTTCTCCTTCTTGTTCCAACAAATTTTGTGATTTGTGCACTCTTGTTACTCTGTCCGTCTTATCTTTCTTAATCTCCATCAGCACCTCTTCTTAATCCTGTTGATCATCCTGTTTTTCCTCCTTGTTCGCTTTTTTACTCCCTTGTTTAGCTTCTGCTTGTTTCTTCACATCTTCCAATTGTTCCTTACAGATATCTATCTGTTGGGAAAGAGTCTCCAGACAGGTTTGAATCTGCGAGAACCAATTCAGCTATTGTCGCTCCATAACAAGCAATCTTTCCATATTAATCAAGATTTTCTGTATCCACATTTCTGGAACAGAGTCCATTTTGCAATTTCTCTCTAGTTCACTAGATGTCCACAACATATTATTCTCCTCTGTTCCACCACATCATTACTATTCTGCCATCCGCATTCCTTACATACCTCTTGCAGATAACAGTCCAGTTCGGTTAACGGAGAGAAAAACAAAATGAAAGAAAACAGTTTCACCATCTCTGGTGCAGAGAAAACAAACCTCTTTCAAATCTAATGAGAATTATAATTACATCCAATTATGTCCAAGAATAATTCTGGATTTTAGTTCACACCCAAGTTATAGTTGTAATTATAATCCACCACCAATTTATTCCACGACAGAGAAAAAGAGCACTTTCAACCTCCATAAAAAGTCTCTCATTAACGCCTCCAATATATCCAGGGCTTTTAGCCAAATCAGTCAATCAGAGTCAGGGACAATATTAACATTTGCTTAGCTTAAATTTCCAGCTTAAACTTTACACTTCACACTTTTTTTTGTTCCATATGGCATCTCAGCACTGAGCCAGCAGCTTGATTGCAGATCACTGCACCTCCTCCAATACTGTCATAAATGGTTAGATTCCTCTGAGAAGAAAGCCCCCCCCCCCCCCGTCGGGCTTTCAGTTTCCCAGATACCTGCACCAATGAAGATCTTATCTCTCCTAACAAAGATCTTCAGGTCCTCTTCAAACCTGCAGTATTTGGGGGAAAACAAACTATCTCCCAGGAGCTCCTGGGGACATGTCTGTTCATCCACTGTTGGCTCTTCCTCCTCCCCCCTTTTCTATACCATAGTTAAAGGTATAGGCATTCTGTCCTCCATTGTATCTGGTCACCCTATTATTATTATTATTATTATTAAACAGTATTTATATACCGCTTTTCAACTAAAAGTTCACAAAGCAGTTTACAGAGAAAAATAAAATCAAATAACTAAGTGGCTCCCTGTCCCAAAAGGGCTCACAATCTAAAAAGATGCAAAAGAATACCAGCAGACAGCCACCAGAACAGTCACTGCTGGGATGAGATGGGCCAGTTACTCTCCCCCTGCTAAAAAAAAAAAAAAAGAGCACCCACTTGAAAAAGTGCCTCTTACCCAATTAGCAGGGGTTTACACCCCTAGTTAAATAACACCCTAGTTAAGGAATGTCATGTATGCATTCCTTGAGCCAGTTTATATGGCTTGCCAGTGTCCCCAGGATCCCATACAAGTCTGAGTATATACAAAAATGTAGGATTCCAGGAAATTTCTGGGGCTCCTCCTTTGGCTCCTGGGCTCATTTTCTGACCCTGGGCCCGTGTACAATACCCCTTTACCCCCCTCTCCTAGGTCCTCATCACACCCTTTTTGTTGTTGTTAATAACTCAAATATCAAAATATGCATACCAGATCTATCACAGTTAGAAAAGCAACAAATGAAAGCATCAAGCCATTCCACATCCCACCCCGTAAATATTACCTGACATTATTCCACTATTTATTAAATGGTTCGTCAAACCGATCCCTTGCATTAACCAGGCTACTCAGACTTCAGTTATTTACGTGGGTGGATTTGGAATTATTCTGTTCACAGCACATAATTTCTTCTGATTTTCATTCTACTCACTGCTGCTGCTTAAAAAAAATAAACCAGTTTTTTAATGCACGTTTGAATATGTTTTCTTCAAGCAATTTCATACATTCCCTACCCAATCAGCTGTTGCATAGTGCATGCATTTAAAAACATGTTTTCCTTCAAATATCAAGAATGTGCAGAAGCTGTAGACATGTCCTTATCTCATAAAATCTAATCCCATCGGAAGCAGGAGGTATCCAGAACCAGCATTTCATCACAGATTTTGGCAAGAGAGGAATTTGCTCAGATCCCTATTTAAAAGCAGTTCCTCTGGGTTAAACTGCAGATTAATTCTAATCCTGTCTGCTAGGACAGTCATAATGTGCCAAGAGAAGACTTGTAAATGCTTACATCTCATTAAAGACCCCCAAATCATTCAAATATTACACAGCTAATCAAACAGCCACACTGTGTTTCTCAAACGGCAATTGTTTCTACAAAGTTACCCATTGCGTGTGAGTTTTAGCATCTAGCCTTAGTTACATTAAATATAAAAATTTGCATTGTACCAAAACCTCAAAACATGACTTTTTGAGGATGTTGAGGATAATATGGGATTCGGATTAGTGCGCAGCAGATAATATGGGATTAGTGCGCAGGAGAAGACTCTGAGTAGCTTAGCTTCACATTCCCATTCAACCATGAAGCTCATTGGCAACCAATTCTAACTGAGGGCGCAATCCTAGAAAGGACTTTGGCCAGGTGCAAGGCCTGGGAGGGTCGCAAACATGCCGTAAAGCACATTTGCACCTCCTTGAGAGGAAGCTGGGCCGGCGCTCTGAGAAGCACCAGCCTGCAGAGGCTGACATAAGTCTCCGCGCCAGTTTTCCCTCGGATGGTTGTGTCGACCGGGCTGACACAAGCGGAAAAGGTAGGCGGGAGGGAGGTGTTCCTGGGCAGGGGGAGGGTGGGTGGTGGGCAGCCCCAGGGGCGGGCAGGCAGGCAGCAAAAAGCGGGGCTGAGATCTGGCAGTTATGATCCAGATCCCAACTCCCATTCCCGGGGAGAACGGAGTGGCTTCAATCCACTTCGCTCTCCTCTGACTTGTGCCATCTCCAGAGGTGGCACAAGTCCAAGGAAACCCATAGAGACCAGTGGCCCTTACCCAGGGGTAAGGGGAAAAGTTTCCCCTTGCCTCTGGCTAAGCTGCTTCTGGCTACAATCCTGCGATAGTCTCTTTGCTTGCCTGTTCCAGCGCAGGATAGGATTGCGCCCTAAATTCCTGATCAGCAAGGCATGGGCACTAACACAGCCTATTCTGTATTCAGCAGGAGAATTTTGCTGTTGGATTTCTCATTGGTGTAAGGCAGTGATTTTCAACCCTTTTCATCTCATGACACACTGGCAAGGCACTAAAATGGTCAAGGTACACCATCGGTTTTTTGACAATTGGCAAGGCACACTGTGCTGTTAATGGAGGGTGCAAATCCCCCAAATGACCCTACTAATAAATGACCCAATCCCAAATTCCCCCAGCACACCTGGGGACCATTCATGGCACACCAGTGTGCCATGGCACAGTGGTTTAAAATGGCTGGTGTAAGGGGACATTTGTTCCCTTGCCCCAGGACAAATCCCAGCCACTGCAATGGTCAACTCAAACCTGCACCAGCAATATTACTGTGCAGGTAGATTGGGTCCAGGAAGGGGGATAGGATATGGTGTATTCTGGTGCCCAATTCCACCCCCTCTTGGGCCCCCATTGGCCCACCCAGTCCCCACTGCTGCCCTTCCCGGTATTGGACATACCCAGTCTGGCAGGCATCTCTGTGGCTGCAGGCACCAGCACAAAGGCCATCATGACATCATGCCATCACAAAATGCTTTCTGAACATGCATTCCATCAATACTACTAGTGATTAGGATTGTGCCATGGGTGATCCTGAGACAATCACTCTCTCTTAGCTTAACCTACTTGATAGTTTTGATGGGAGGTAGAATGATATATGTCACCCTAAGCTTCTTAATAGGAGGGTGGGATAAATATGTGACAAATGTAAACTGCTTTACGAACATTTTTGTTGAAAAACGTTATATAAATATTCATAGTCATGGTCATATTATATAATAACTAATCTGGGGGGGGGACTATCACATTATAAATCCAAAAGGTATCTTTCTTTAAAAAAAAAATCATTCACTCTTTGACTCAGTGGAGGGGCTTACAGTGACTCTGTTGCCTTCAATTTTTGGTCAATATGTTTTATTATTCATGGCTTTGATTTTCAATAGGTTTTGGGCCGTTGCATTATATGGAGGAAATGGTGAATCGGGATTTGAACAGAACTCTTCCTCTTCCCTCTTCAGCATTTCTGTGACTTTGACAGATGAAGGTCTTGTACATTTCTATGAGGTACACATCCTTAGCTTATTTCCAAAACATAATCCTACACTGAAATAGGCCATAAAGAACTTGTTCTAATTGCAATACAAACTTTTCAAGTGACAGATTTCTCACAATCATTGTAGCTAGAATTATTAAATCTATTTTAATTTTCTGGACATACGACAGGCAAACTATGGTTCTGAACTGCTTTAATTCAGTCCCATCTCCATGATGTGCATTGCTTTGAGGTGGGCGATGGCCATCACATGGAATTGTCAATGGCCTGTGAATTCAGATGTAAAGGCAAACCATAGCTGGTTTTAAACTAAGTTCAAACCATAGTTTGTGAACTAACATAGATTCAGATGTAAAAGTAAACCATGGTTTAGAGTGAAATTCAGTCAATATTATCATTATCATTATCTAGATTAAATGCAGGGATACAGTGATATGTTGAACAGAGTTTTAGCAATGGGTGATTGTATATGTAATCTGCCCGACTTTGTTGTATTGTTGTTTTTTGTGGGTCTTGTCTTGTTTTACCTTGCGAAAGCACCTAATTTCGTTGTACTTGTGTATATGGGTACAATGACAAATAAATTTTCTATTCTATTCTATTCATCATTATCATTATATACTGCTTTTCAACTAAAAGTTCACAAAGCAGTTTACAGAGAAAATCAAATAACTAAATGGCTCCCTGTCCCAAAAGGGCTCACAATCTAAAAAGATGCAAAAGAACACCAGCAGGTGACCACTAGAAAAGACACTGCTTGGGAGGGCCAGTTACTCTCCCCTGCTAAATAAAAAAGGAGCACCCACTTGAAAAAGTGCCTCTTACCCAGTTAGCAAGACATATAGGATAATATATAGGATATAGTATAATGTTTTTATCTGTCATACGTGTTGCTTTGCCTCATATAAAACTTCTGGTACTTTTCAACCTTTCAAGATTTAAGAATGTATTTTTGGATAATAAGACATAAAAGCATCTTGTAACAGCTCAGTTATCATCTTCAAAAGGTCCTTACCTCTCACTCATGTCTACCACATAATGAATAAACAGCACACTTTTATACATGTTTGCGTTCAGTGGGACTTACTTGCAGGTAAGTGTGAGGTTTGAGGCGAAAGTGTGCTTTTTGTGATGGGGAAAACAACATTTTCCATTAACTATTGTATCCCCTTTTGTTACCTTCTAATCTAAGGGGTAAGGTGCCACTAATGAAATGTTTTAGAACAATGCTTCATATTTAAATGAAAATGGTGAACCTTTTATAAACTGGCAAATGCTATTACACACTGAACTTTCTTTTAATCAAATGTCAAAAGGAATGAATGAGATTTTTTTTTTTTTTGGTCTTTAGATTATTCATGTTATATTCCAGTACTTGAAGATGTTGCAAAAACAAGGGCCTCTACAAAGGTGATTTTTATTTGTTTGTTTTAGTTGTGATAAAAGTTCACTGATCTTTTCCTTTTGTGCTTCCTATGCATTTTTATTTTTGGGTGTATCTATTGGAACTGATGCTGTAGTTGAGAGGTAGGCCTCTTGTCTAAAAGAATTGGCAAAAGCATAAGTCAATGGAAAAAAACACATTTTCTAAAGTATTAGGAATTATTACAGGTTCTGGAGAACTGCTATCGGACCGGCAGTGGCGTCACTACGGTTTGCATCACCTGGAGCGGGAGTCCAGTGCGTCACCCCCATGATGGACCTCCACCCATGCAGTGGGCGGGGCATCACCATGGGCAATGGGCGTGGTGATGTACCATTGTCCCGCCCTGCTGGCTTTTGGCTATAACGTTTGATAGATTGGAGATATTTCAACATGGTTTGATTCATTGCATTCTGTATGAAATTACGCATTGGTTGATATACTATAATATGATGGTATTATTCGAAAATACAAAGATATTAAAAATTTTGGATAGTTGTGGTGTCACCTCTGTGTGTGTTACCCAATGTGGCCTGCACCCACTAGCGATACCACTGGGTCACGGTCGATGATACTAAGCTAGGTGAACCAATGGTCTGGCTTAATATAAAGCAGCTTCCTATGATTAACAGACATGTGTATATTTCCATACACTTTTTTTTTCTTACTCCTAATGCTATAATGATACTTTAGACCTAACAAGAAGCTCCTATCCATGCTTGACCCTTTCCCTTGTTGCTCTATGGAAGTGGGCATTCCTGATTGTTCAGATTATCTTAGGGAGCAAACCAAACTGCACTCTAGGCTGGCACAAGTCCCTTGCGCTGGCCTCTGGGTGTCGAAAAAGTGCTTCTGCACCACTATGGGAGGAGGGAGAGATATTTGAAAATACAGACCAAGTTGGATCCCCATTCCCCTGGCAGACAGGTAAGTAAGTATCAGACAGACCTGGCAGACAGGTAAGTAAGGCCGCCTCGGCCAGCACCAGGGTTTGGAGAGGGTGAAGTGCAGGTCAAACTGGGGCATTCCAGGGTGGAATTCCAGGCATTCCAGGGAAGGCAGGCAGGCCTATGGGCAGGCCAGGTCTAGGAGGGCGGCAGAGCCAGGATCTGGCACTTAGGCTGGATCCTAACCCCCCTCCTGGGCATCCCAGCCTAACACTGGACTGCTCGGATATGCTCCACCTCTTTAGATGGCACTGATCCAAGTAGCCCCATGCTTGGTGTCACACAACACGGGGTAAGGGGAAGTGATTCCCCTTGCTGCAGGTTGCACTGAGGCCAGCCCCAAGCCTGAGCTGGATACCGTGCAGGCCAGCCAACTTGCCTGTTCTAGCACAGGATAGGATTGGGCTGTTAATTTTATAAAGCCCTTCTTCAGTAGACGATGACCGGGAACCTGGTTTTCAGTAAGTGGAAGTAAGATCTTGCAAGCCTTTCCCACTGCAGCCCCTCTTCTCCAGCTAAAAGTTGCTTCTGAAAGTCTGATGACTCTGTAACAGAGTAAGGTAGGGCACAAAGGGCTGAAGGAGAGGGGGAATCAACCAAAATTGAGTGGAGGCACCTTGTCAAAGTAGAAGGAAGCTCCTGTTCAGTTTAGCTGACTCTCATGTGAGTCTTTTAATGGGGTCCAAGAGGTTGTAGTGAGAATTAGGGAAATCTTGTGCAAACTTCCTTCTGCAAATCAGGAGCCTTTATAAATATAACATCAAGAAACACTTCTCAATGTTTACACAGTATGAATCAGTAACATCATTGTTCTAATTCACAGGCCAATACACATTTTGCTTCCTTAAACGTTACACCAATTCCTGGGTATATTTGGGGTGCTGATTCCAAAAATGGCATCCGTTTTGCCCTGTCACGTCTAGTTTTGGAGACAAGGCATAGCCTCTTTAGTGAATGGTTCAAGCAGCTTCCTCATGAGGAAGCTGCTTGAACCATTCACTAATGAGGCTATACTATATCTCCAAAACTAGACGCGATAGGGCAAAATGGATGCCATTTTTGGAATCAGCACCCCAAATTCATATCAAACCACCATAAAGTTTGGGAAAAACGTTTCTGACCCTCAATTTTGTAGGTCTGTGTTATCTTAGTTATCGTGTCCTGGGTCGCAGAGATCCGCTAGTTAGCCTAACGCTGTGAACTACCTGGAGAGTTTAAAGACCCAATCCTATCCTCCATTAACTGTCACTGTCACTGCAGAAAAATTACCTTCTGATGTCTGTGGTTTATCTTGCCTGGAAATTCATTTTGATTGTTTTCTTGAGTCGTAATAGGGACACTACTTTTTTCTCTCCTAGAGTATGGGAAGATATTCAGAAGATCGAAAACAATGAATTTCACTTCCAGGAACAGGTATCATGTTCACTTTTTGTCATCTTTTCTTATGTATGTACTAACACTGGCCCTTTCACTATGTGTTGTTAACTAGCATCCACATGTTTCAAACCCAAACAAAAGAGCTCATCCTCACCAATTATGTCATGCTTGGTACGCTACTCACTAACTGTCCAATCCTGTCTGGCAATGGTGCATAGCATGGCAACAGCCAGCCAAGGACCTCCTGCAACAGGAGAACCCTCGTTGCACCGGCCGTACCTATTGGCGCAATCAGGGAATAGGATTGGGGTGCTAGAAATGCTCATTATTCCATTGACATCTGAACTATGTTTTGCTCCTACACAGATTGATCCAATTGACTACGTTGAAATGATATGTGAAAATATGTACATCTATAGAAAGGAGGATTTTCTGAGAGGCGACCAGCAATTTATTGAATACAATCCTGTAGTAAGTAGGCACTATATGTGAGGAAAATGTTATAACAAAAGTCACCATAGAAACTCCAGCCTAGGGTAGAAAAGGTATTTTTGATCAGGATTGGAAGTGTAGCAGACCCCCACAGCTTAAAAAAAAAAAAAAAAGACTGACTGCTCAATCTTATCCACACTTTCCTGGGAGTAAGCCCCATTGACTCTAATGGGACTTATTTCTGAGTAGCCATGCATAGGATTGGGCTATGGCTAATCACACTGTCGAGACATTTTAACAATGGGAAATTAATATGTATAAAAGGGTATTGATGCAGGCTTTGCCCCTGACCTCCCGGTACACATTTCAGTGTTTACTTGAGCTTACACACATCTGTTGAAATAAACATTTGTAGGTCAAAGTTAGATCCTGCCACCAAGGTGCCACTCCCTGCCATTTTCAGGTATACAGGTCATGGTCTGTTACTGAATCTGATCTCTACTTCCTCTTAGAAGCTAAATGGCAACTCTTAGCTTTAGAGAGAAAAAGCAAGATATAAACATACAAAAAAAAGACTACCTCATTTCCAGTTTGTGTTTTGCCATAATGGCCTGAGAAGTATGGAGAAAGGTCAATTCAGTTTGGGGGGGGGAGGGTTAGTTCCTCTGAGCCATTACAAGTCAGAAATAGTTAAGTTGAATGCTGGTTAATATATTCATTTCTATTTGCAGGTCATTGCTGATGCCCTTAGCCACCTCATCCCTCAAAAAGCAAATATTTTTATCTTATCTCCCACCCACGGCAGTCAGTGTAACCTCAGAGAAAAATGGTGTGGGACACAATATTCTGTATCAGGTAGAACAATTATTTAAAGCAATGGCAAATATATTTAAGAATGTGCCTCACAAACCTTAATCAAGTAGGTCAGTGGTTCCCAAGCTGCCTGGGAAGCACTTGTTTCTGGCCCCTTAAGGGATAGGGAGGGGGAGAAGGCAGCAACATGATCCCTGGGATCGTGCCACTGCCAGGGACTGAGGGGAAGTTTTCAATTTACCTTTGCCTGTGCCAGCCTTCAGTGGGTGCAGATGCCTCCACAGGACTCCCCTTAGAAAAGTTAAAAATAACAATCAGAAACCACTTCCGGTTTCACGATAGAAAACCAGAAGTGGTTTTAGATCACTACTTTTAATTTTTCAAAGGCTTGGGGAACGCTGCAAAGGCATCTGCAGGGCTCCCTGCAGCTCCTGGAGAACAGCGTAGGTGGAGGTAAGCTGAAAAACCTCCCTGTCCCCAGCAGCACGAAGCTGGGGATCGCGTCACTGCCTACTCCCCGCCCTTGCAAAGACTTAATGCTTCCCAAGACTTAACGCTTCCCAAACTTCCAAGGAGAAGTTTCCTCCGGAGCTTTCCTCCTAGTAGAAATTAATCATGGGGAGGCTAAAAGTACTGACTCAGGGCCCAATCCTGTGCTCAGTGTCACGGCTCTGTGCCGCCAAGCACTGTCACAAATGTGCCATAAGGCACGCTTGCCAGCCTCACCACCGTGCTCCTGCCAGTGCTAACCCAGCTCCGGCCAGTGCTGGGCTAGCACGGGGTGGTAGCCCAGCTTCTGCGGCTTAGAGGTCTCCCACACCACCGAGCTGCGGAACAGTAGGCGGGGGCGGGAGGAGTCGTTCTGGGGAGGGGGAAGCCGGCAGGGGTGGAGAGAGGGCAGGCAGGAGGCGTGATGGTGAGATGTGACATGGGGAAGGGGGCGGCCTGGAAGCGTGCCTGGGGGAGGGATGGGAGGCAGGTCCACGGAGCTCCACTCCACAGGATCCAGGGCATTCATGTAGGGCTGTGCACCCTACACAAGTGCCTTTACTTTACCACCAACCTTTTGGCTGGCAGTAAAGTGAGTAGCCCCATTGCAGGACTGCTTACCTTACTCGGGGAAGGGAACGAAAGTCCCCTTCTCTGGAGGTGCAGGATCCAGCAGCAGTCCTTCTCAGTGCCACCGAGCCTGGGCGCCCCGGGCAGCTCAGGATTGGGCTGTCAGAATGCAAGGGGCCCTCAGCTGCAAAACAGATATGAAAGGGCCAATTACACATTTAATCCAGTGTGTAGTTTGGCTGTAAGATGCAGTTTTAACTCTGCTTCTGACTTCAGTATGAGGTGCATAGTGCCGAACTGCACATAACCCTGAAAAATGAAAGTTTACATTCAGGCGGTTGTTCTATTTTAGTAAATAGCTCTTGGGGTGGGGCACAAAATTGGCTAAAGCTGCATTGGGGAGGTAAAAAAGGAATATACTGCTTCTGCTGTGGTTCCAATCCCAGTTGCACCCCGCTCCTGAATTTTTAATGGGAAAATAAATATCAGTTTAAAGCCAATGGAAGCTACTTTCCCCATCAAATACTGCACACAGAGCAAGGCTTGGACTCAGAATTCTGGTGGGACAAAGTACTACTGCTTGCCATGGTTTTGGCCTGTTTGATTCATCCATTCTCTTTGTGCATGCCTCTCCACTCCCGCTGTTTACTAAAATTAAATAAAAAAACCAGACACTTAACAGGCAGCCCAGTCTTACCCTGCACTGGAACAGGCAGGCCAACTAGCCTGCGCTGTATCCAGTGCAGGTTAGAAGGTGGCTGGAGGTCACCTCAGGGTAAGAGATTTTCCCCCCTTACCCTGAGTAATACCCCAGCAACCCCTATGGGGCTACTCGAATCTACATCAGCAAAATTCCTGGTGCAAATCCAAGCAACCCCCTGAGCTGACATGCCTGGGCCAGCACAAACATACTCCCTCCAGGGTGGATCCAGGCTCCAGGAGTCAGTGTGGGCCTCTGTGCCAGCTTAGCCAGCTCAGGAGCAGCCACAAACGTGTTTTATGGCACATTCACAACACTCCTTGGCCAGTACAGGGAGCCTGCACCAGCTTAGGTCAACCTTTGGATTGCACTCTTACATGTTTAGAGTGATACCTAATTAGATCTTCCTGCTCTTCCACATGTGCTATTAGCAATCAGTTATCTGGCTCTTGTTCATTGGAATGGAGAGTAGAGTCAGGGATCTGATCTAGCCTGAATTTCAACCCAAGTTTGATTCCATTAAGAGTAGTCGCTGTTGTGCCAGTTTAATGCTTCGGATGGGTCACCCCTATGTTGAATAATTTATTTAGTGATTACATGTTCTGATATATCCATAGACATTGATAAATTCTGGAGTCAGACATGGGATAGTGACTTTGCACTAAATCCAGATTTACATCTGCCAGAAGAAAATAAATTCATAGGTAAGTGCTATAATAAGAGACCCCTCTTCAGTTATACATCTTGCTTGTTAAGGCATCTTGCTTCTGAGCCCAACACGGAGCATTGGATCTGGTGGAGGAGACCTCTGCCATCCCACCCCCTCTCAGACTGGTCATTCCCCCCCACCCTGCTCTCCTCTCACCTAGGAACACCTTCCACCACCCTGAAAACCTACACTCCCACCTGGCAGTGCTACTTTCTGTTGGGGCTCTTCACCTCTTTGCTGGGTGCTGCAAATGTGCTTTACGGCATGTTTGCAACACCCAGAGCTGGTAGTAGATACAGAGATGCTCTTTACACTCTCACATAACACCAGAACCAGGAGACATCCACTAAAATTGAGTGTTGGGAGAGTTAGAACAGACAAGAGAAAATATTTCTTTACTCAGCGTGTGGTTGGTCTGTGGAACTCCTTGCCACAGGATGTGGTGACGGCATCTGGCCTGGACACCTTTAAAAGGGGATTGGACAAATTTATGGAGGAAAAGTCCATCCCGGGTTACAAGTCATGGTAGGTATGTACAAGTCCCGGGTTACAAGTCATGGTAGGTATGTGCAAACATGGTAGGTATGTGTTTCTGGAGGAAAAATTCACTACGGGGTACAAGCCATGATGTGTATGTGCAACCTCCTGATTTTAGAAATGGGCTATGTCAGAATGCCAGATGCAAGGGATGGCACCAGGATGAGGTCTCTTGTTATCTGGTGTGCTCCCTGGGGCATTTGGTGGGCCGCTGTGAGATACAGGAAGCTGGACTAGATGGGCCTATGGCCTGATCCAGTGGGGCTGTTCTTATGTTCTTACACATGTACTGCTGGCGCAATGGCCCACTGGATTGGGCCCCAAGTCTAGTAACCTGTGTCATTTATTCCCTACACTAGCCACCGATTTCACTGTATTAAAATCAACTGATGATGATGCAGAATATCCATCGAGAATATTGAACACACATGAGGGCTGTCTGTGGTACAAGAAGGACAATAAATTTGCTGTTCCTAAAGGTAAAATTCAAAAGCAACCAGTGCACACATTTTTTATTAAGGTAGAGAGCCAGCTAAATAATGGTTGCAATGTTTAATTTCAGCTTTTGAATGGCTACAATGATATTTAGTTTAATATTAAAAGCAATCAGCACTCTGGAGAGCTCATATCGTTAGAAAATCCTCAACAAAGTACCTTCAGGGAAAACAGACAAGAAAAGAGTTAATGAATGCTTCATAAGAAGTTAACAAAAGGTGTATCTATATAGGAATTTGGTGGGTGGGTAGATTGATAAAGGGCGCAATCCTAACCCACTTTCCAGCACCAACATAAGGGCAATGCAAATCTGAAGTAAGGGAACAAACATTCCCTTACTTTGAGAGCCACCCAACTGCAGGATTCTGCAAACGTCCCATTGGCACAGCTATACCAATGCTGGAAAGTTCATTAGGATTTGGGCCTTAATGTCTGCAAGATGCAAGCTCTTTTTGTTCTGTATCTGGTATTATTAAACTGTCTCATGGTATAATGCTGGCATTCACATTTCACCGCTTGTGTCTTGACCAAGGTGAACTCATTACCTGAATTGGTATAGATTCTGCCACCCAGTGACATCACAATGGGGGATGCAGCCACTGCTGGCTGCATCAGGTGATACTTTCAGAAGGGGGTGACACCATACATCCACCATACCAAGCCTCCATACCTCTACCATACCAAGACACCATACCATGACACCATACCTCCACCATACCAAGCCTCCATTCAGTGAACTTTGGTCCACTCCAATTTTTGATAGCCTGTTTTGCCAAATTCCTGGTCCAAGCATCACCGATGCCCACTTTAAGCTAATTAGCTCCCCAACAATGGCCCTAGTTCTGCACTCAGTCCATTAATCCATCAGTTTAGTTCTCCCTTCCTTCCTCCAACCTTCTGCTCCTTCTACTACCCACACCCTTTTCCTTCCTGCAGGTTCTGCTTTTAACCCTATGGGCCATTTTGCCTCCAAGTGGTTGCAGTTGTGCAGCACATTCACTTCAATCTAAGGCCCTGAAGGCCCTGGTGTTAACCCCATGCTTGCTTGCCAGAGCAAGGGGTCACTGTTGACACCACACCCTATCTCCTCGAGGGATCTTGCGCATTTCCATTACATAGCCACCTCCTGCTCTCACACCTGATCATGTTTTTTGATGCTTGCCAGTGAGAACATGAGGCAGCTGGGTCCACAGCAAACTGAAGACCACTGAACGGAGGTGGGTTTTTCACATTTCAAGCAATGTGATAGTCCAGAATGTCGGGGGAGATGTGATTACTGTTTAAATTGTTGTTTTCATCCTTGACTTACAGCCCAATCTTATTCATTCTTCCCCTGTCAGTGCAGTGGTGACAAAATGGTGACCACTGCATTCTACAGTGGGGAGGGGCAGTTGCAGAGGTCTCTTCTAGGTGAGAGAACCTCTGTGGCACAGAGAGGTACCTGTGACAACTATTTTGCTGTCACTTGTCAGCATTGACTTGTGACACAGGATCAGACCTGGAAAGGGTGTTAAGATATTGGCAGTGCCAATCCGTACCCCTTCATGGGATCCAATCTATCCACCCTCACCCCTTCCCACCCTTCCCTGCCCCATTTCTCCCCCTACAGCACTCATTCTGTCCTCCTGCCACCCCTCCCACTTCCACTGCCATCTTACCTACTCTGACAAGCAGGAGAACCAACAAGAGGGACTGGAAGGCACAGTGCTTCTTGTTGGCTTTCCTAGCAGCACACCAAGTGGTGCACTGACAGAGCGCCTTTTGCAACTGACACGGAGTGCTTTACGGCAGTCAGTGCCAGCAGAAGGCCCGATCCAACGTTGGCCAATATGTTTAAAATTGGAATTTGACACTGTTTCATTGTGGTAGCTATTTTAGTATAGTAATTTTATTGTGATGTACTGTTCTAATAACTATTAACTGCTCTGTTTGGGGGCCTTTTGGTCAGAAGTATATGAATTCTTATAATGAAATCAATACATTTTGCTTTGGGGAAGAAGTGTGCGCCTAACAATGCCTTTTCAGGCTTTTCCAAAATGCCTGGATTAACTGCAAAAAATTATCTTTATGCAATTGCAGCAGTTTTAATATGATAAATATCTAGGTGATATTGAATGGAGAGACATTTAGTACTGATTTTATTCTTTATTGTTGTTGTTGTTGTTGTTATTTATTAGCAAATCTAAATGTACTTTGGTTTTGTTTTAGTTTAGGACAGGGGTGCCCAAGCCCTGGCCCAGGGGCCATTTATAACCCTCAGGGATTCCCAATCCAGCCCAAGAAGAGCCCCCAGTCTCCAAAGAGCCTCTGGAGACTTGCTGGAGCCCATACTGGCCCAACCCAACTGCTCTCAGCATGAGGGTGACTGTTCAACCTTTCGTGTGAGCTGCAGGCTAAGGGTTCCCTCCACTGCTTGCTGTTTCATGTCTGTGATGCAGCAGCATCAGTGAAGGAAAGGCCAGCCTTGCTTAGTGCAAGGCCTTGTATAGGCCTTGAGCTATTGCAAGACCTTGACTCATTCATATAAGTTCCATCTCTAATATATTCATTTATGTAAATTCAGAATTGAAATGTAAATTAATTCTTTTTTTCCCAGCCCTTGACACAGTGTCAGAGAGATGATATGGCCCTTCTGCCAAAAGTTTGGACATCTCTGCTTTGGGATAAAGACTAGGGGATTAAACTGAAAGCTTCATAGAAATAATGGATTTTGAGGAAGGCTCAACTGTTATCCTGCACATGCCTGCTCTAGTCTGATCTTGGAAGCTAAGCAGGGTCAGGCCTGGTTAGTACTTGGATGGGAGACCACCTGGGAATACCAGGTGCTGTAGGCTTATACCATAGTCTTTCGAGACTGAAGGTTGCCAACCAGAAGAAAGAATGAAATTTGGTATCACTTAGTTGTGTGGGTGGGGGAAGAGTCTCAGGTAATGTATATCATTACAGCTGAACATCCATTCAGAAGCGATTGTGTGAAACTGATATCAAATAATGGACAAATTTAGAGGAGGAAACATGGGGCATTGAATCTTTTGTTGCTTTCATTCCTCCTTTCTTCAGCCTTTATCAGTTTCCATCTGGTGTCTCCATTGATACAGCGGTCAGCCATGAAGTAAGTGTTGCTTTCGCCATTTTTCATGTCACTGAACATCTCTATACCAATTTATTTACTTATTTATTTGCAAGCATTGCAGCATGATGTGCAGAAATGTGAAGTCTATTACAGGGTTTTGGAGAGAAACATCTGCACATTTGGGAAAGCCTGGATTAACTGCTATCACTGATCACGGCCCCAGTCCTACCCTGCCACTGTGTCACCAGAATGCGCATTCCGATGATGCTGCACGTTTTATCACTATTGCAAAATGCAGTGTGCTATGGAGCGCAGCCTGACTGTTGCCACAGACAATGAGTGCTGGCAGCCAGGCAACAGCAGCCACTGTGGAAGCCCTGGTACTGGTAACTTGGTGTGGGGACAGGCAGGGGCAGGAGAAATGGTGTGGGAAGGTGAAGTAAGAGGCAGGCACCAGAGCCGGGATAGGTTGTGTTGAGGGCAGGAAGGGGGCAGTTATCAGTGGCAGCAACTTCATCAATATCCTATCTGCCTTCCTGATCCACCTACTCAGGTTCACTTGGATTTGTGGCTTACAAAATTGCTGGCTTAGGTCTGAATAGATCTATTGGGGCAGTGAAAGCTTACCCCTAGCAGCAAATGTTTCTTTACCTTGAGGACACCTCCAGTATTCAAAATTTCCCCCATGGGTTGCAGCGTATGCCTCATTGACAGGACTGCATTGATACCAAAGAAGTTATGTTGGATTTGGCTCTCTGGCTGCAGTCCTATAAGCACTTACCTGGGAGTAAACCCCATTGAGCATAGTGGAACTTATGTCTGAGTAAACGTGTAATGGAAGCACATAGGTTTCTCTTTCTGCTACTACAAAAGGCGTTATCAGTATAGGGAAGGGTGGCCAAACCTGCTTAACTTGAGACACATACAGTAAACTACAGATGTTTGAGAGCCACTGGAGAAATGTTTGAGAGCTGCAGCATTTAAGAAGCATTTAAATGCTTACACGTATTTACTCACCATGAACATTAAACTTACGTTTTAATACAGTGGACTCTTAGTTTGTACCTGCCAAATAATTATAAAGCTTGAACATTTGTTATTTACCTTTTATATTAATTGTGGTGCAAAAAGTTACTCAGCCAACATATTTCCGTAAACTTCACATTAAATGGCAAAGAGCTACATGTGGCTTCTGAGCCACAGTTTGGCCACCCCGGTATAGGGTGTGGAAAACACAGCCTTAGTATGCCCAAGAAAAAGAAAGAAAAGTCAAGAACAGAAAGTCTCCAATGTTCAGTCTGCTGAATAATACTGGAAATGTACAGGGTATGCAGGTTGATCCTCAGGTTCTGTTCCCAGAACTCCCACAGACGCTGAAAACTGCAAATAATCAAATTTATGATCCAAACTGTTTTTGTGTGCAACCTAGTGCCACAAAAACTAGTGGTGCCTGTTAAAATGCTCCAGCAGGCATTCTGAAGCACTGGGAGGTCATGTGCGACCTCCCAGTGACTCAGAAGACCTCCTAGATGTGACTTCCTGGTCTGGTCATGTCTGGGGCGTCCTCTGTGGATTCTCACATGTGGGTTTGGAACCTGCGGTAAGTCAAACCTTTTGGTTGGCGGTGAATCAAGTAGCCCCATTGCAGGGCTACTTCCCTTACTTGGGGAAAGGGAACAAAAGTCCCCTTCTCCTGAAGCGCCACCTGCAGATTCCCGAGGTGCGCAAGATGAGGCAGTAGCCATCTTGGTGCCACTGCAGCCCCGTGCCGTAGGAGCTCAGGATTGGGCTGCCCCTCATTTAGAGGTGTTTGAAAATGGAGGGCTTTTTAAACTCAGAAGTAAGCCCATTGTGTTCAATAAGAGGCTGTGATCCTATCTTACCAGAAACAAACACCTCTACAAGTCAGTACCTTTGTTTTTTGTCAATCCTGTGTTTTACATGTTGTCCTATTCTTTCCCTCCCAGTGTAGTGCTTTTTGATATTTTTGTAAATATGCTCACACACAACCTTGCTGAATCTGCATATGAAGCTGATGTTGCTCAGTTGGGGTACAAAGTCCTGGCTAGGGAGCATGGCCTGGTCATACAAGTGAAAGGATTTAATCATAAACTACCTGTGAGTAGCCTCCATGTCTTAATATAATTTCACTCATCTCTAATTACCATATGTGAATTCATGTTGAAATGTGACCATCATATTCGAGCAACTTATTTACCTAAGTGAAGGCATAAAATATTGAAGATGTTTACATCATTCCCATTATCCTTACTCAAACTGAAATCTATGTATTATTAATTATTATGAAGAATATTTATATACCATTTTTTTAAACAAAAAGTGGTTCACACAGTGTAGCAAGATCTATCAATAAATGGTTCCCTGTCCCTAAAAGGTTCACAATATAAAAAAGATGCAGAAGAGTCACCAGTCATTGCCACTGGAAATGATACCATGCTTAGTTGAAAAGGTACATGTATAACATAGGAATATATATTTTAATATGTAATAGAAAGTGTATTGATTGCTGCTATTTTTGTCTTTGCAGTTTTAATCTTTGTTATCCATTTGTATCGATGCTATTTATCTAACTGATATAGGCCACCCTAGAAAAGCGTTACATTGAAGGGTGGGATGTACAGGCTTGCCCCAGTATCCATTGGGGTTCTTTTCCAGATACGCACATCCCTGTGGATACCAGGGATTTGCATTCTCTTCCTGGTCACAATACATTCTGGGGTGACATTCGGGAAAGGAGGAGCCTCAGAGTGACCAAGAAGAGGCTGCAGGCAACCTGGAAGACTCCCTGTAGCCCTGAAAATGCAGCTGTATTGCAGTGCTAAGGTTAAACAGAGCTATTTTTAGCATTGCCCTCCACTTTTCCTGTCTTTTAAAAGGGCGTCCCCGGTATCCACGGAACCACGGATAACCGAAACCACAGATACCAAATCCGCAGATACTAGGGTACACCTGTACAATTTCAACATCTATGAAATAAAATATGAAACTGCTAAATATGAAACTTATGTGAAACATACAAATAAAATATGTCCTACCCGGCTGGCCACAGCTCCCCATAACTTTAGAGAAGGGTCCCTCTCAGCCCTGCTATCTGAGGTTCTTTCTCTAGAGATGCTGAAACTTGAATCTTGAAATGTGTGCATGCAAAGCTTTCCTCACTAAATTATGTCCCCTACATCATTGTGAACATTCATGAATTATGCCACACTTAGCAAAGGAAAAATGGGTATTAGTTAAAATGTAGCAAGATGAGACATGCTTTGTAAACATCTACATGGTCACTGGCAGACCACTGTGTTATCACCACCAAATTGAGGGCCCAATCCTATCCTCCACCTGCCTATAGCATGAAGCGCTGCTTCCAGAGCACATACTGCATTTGGGGAGGGGGGGGGTTGAGATAAGTAAACATTTTCCTTACCTCTCCGTAGGCCACATGGCTACTATTGGTTCACCTTGGGCCTTCACCTATGGGGAAAGGGGGATAGGTTCTCAGCATGTGCTAGGGTTGCTAAGATACTTCCCCTCTTTCCTCCTGTCCATCCTACTCCCTGCCCTAGCCATTCTGTTCCTCCCCCAAACTTCCCCCAGCACTGATTTACCCACTCTGGCGAGCATCAAGAAGCCACTGTCATGTCATGTGACATGTCAGTGACTGTCATGTGTGGTGCTTCTGGCCATTTGCACCAATGCCCCCAAAGCACACAATGGTTGCGCAGGTTTCATGCCACTGGACCAAGACTTGGGTTCCAATCCAATAGGCTACAGTGCTGGCAGTCCTTGCCTACCACCAGCTCCAGTTGTCACGCCTGTGCTATAAGGCACTCCTGCACTGGCAGAGAGGACATGGTGCCAGTTCCAGTTGGTGCTGGGCCTCAGTGCCAAGAAGATGTATAGTGGGAGTGGCCATCAGTAAGTAGTACTTCTGGCTGGCAGAGAGGCTTTTGGGGCAGGGGGTAGGGAGGGGGCAGAACTGGGTGGGGAAAGGTGAGCCAGATGGAGGATCAGGCCTAGGAAGTGGTGGAGACAGCAACAGACTGTGCTGCTGAATCCTGTGCCCCCTCCTAAGTCAGAAAGCCCAACACTGGCCTCTTTGGTTCCTAAGCTGTATGAAATGCTTTGATTGAGATGCTTTTGAGATTTGTAGATAAATGTCAAAATTGTTTGACAATCTCCTCCCCCCCCACTCTCTAAAATGCTAAACACTATCAGTACGTTTCAACTTTCACTGAGCTTTTGATATTTTCCTTGACATACACTTTATTGTAAGTCTGCATTTAAGTAACTACTGTTTCCCCATATTCGCCCATGAATTGTAACACTAACTAGGATAAGATATATGGTAGTTTTATATACGGCCAAAATGAACTTATTGTTAATTTTCCCTCTTCTTTGTAGTTGCTCTTTCAACTGATCATTGATGAATTGGCTGACTTCAGTTTCCTTGTGTCAACCTTTCAAATGATAACTGAGCTGCTTAAAAAGTCATATTATAACCATCTCCGTAAAACAGATACATTAGCAAAGTGAGTGTCTTTAGGGAGACCATATGCAAGCCTTAGGATACTCAGGCTCAGTACTGTAAATTCTCTGAAGAAAAAATCAACACAGACAAAAATCAGCCCCAAATCATCGCAGCATGGAATTGATTGAAGGCTGATTTCATCCATGCATGCTTCAAAATGAATGTCATATCTAGAGTGATCACTCATAGTGGTGACTTGATGACTTTAACAGGTTTGCTCCTTTGTTAGGGAAAATGGTGATTTACCAAATTAGATTTATGGGTCTTTATCCAGTCTGCTACTGCATAATCCTTGTCTCTCAATTCAGTGCAGAATTCAAAAGTACAATACAGTTTTCTCTGGCTTGTTGAACCAAGCTTGTTTCTCTGGCTTGTTGGACACCCTGCTGAGAAGTTCTGGAAAAATGCATGCACTTTTTCTGTTTAGAAATCTACATGACAGCTATTTTGTATTGGTATAGGCTGTCTCTCTAGATGAGAATCTGATGACTCTATCAAAATATATTCAAAATTTTTTTAAAGGCGATTTCTAATCCTCAGGGTGTGGATAAAAACATGGGGGGAAATGTGCAAGTGATGTCTGCTGAACAAACAGCTATTTAAAATTACACAACTCAGAGCCCAATCCTGGGCTCAGCACAGAAGCTTCCCACTGGCGTGCACTACCGCTGGGCTACCACCCGTGCTAGCCCAGCACTGGCAGGCGCTGGGCTAGTGCCAGGCTAGTGCTGGCCAGGCACCCAGCCTCCACTGCTCGGCAGTCTCATAGACCGCCTAGCCACAGCATGGTAAGCGGGGGCGGGGAGTGGGCGGAGAGGAGGCATGATGGGGAGGAGGGAGGCAGGCAGAGGGCGGAGAGAGGGCAGGGAGGAGGCATGAAGGGGATGCAGAGGCGGGGAGAGGGTGGGTGGGAGGTATGCCGGGGGGAGGGAGCAGGGAGGCAGAGAGGCAGGTCTGGTAGAGCTCTGCTCCACCAGAGCTTGTCCGCTCATGTAGGGCTCGGTGTCCTACATGAACACATTTACCATACCGCTGACCTTTTGGTCAGCGGTAAAATGAGTAGCCCAATGTGGGGTACTTCTCTTACCTTGGAGAAGGGGACGAAGCACCACCCGAGGTGCACAGCATGCAGCGACAGCTGTTTAAGGTGCTGCCAAAGCTGCGCGCCCCAGGAAGCTCAGGATTGGGCTGCCCGGTGCTAAAAGTTCATGATAGTCTACTGGAGATAGATAGCCTCTTCTTTGCATTAAGAGTTTCTCTGTTGTATAAACAGACACTCTGCTGTAGGCTATGGGAGATGCAATTGCCTCATTAAGAGCATCTTTATTGTGCTTTGCATATATGTGGCCTGTCATTAAGTGAACTGTTGTTAAGCGGTGGGCACCTTTATAACCTTTTCAAATAGACCTGTTATATTACCTACATTTTCTGGAGCCAGATGCATTCAAGGTTGGACAACAAACACAAAAATGACCCCTTTTGAATGTGTCTTTCAATGGTCTTTTCCCTGGATTTACAGAGATCTACGACTCTCAATCCTGGAGCATGGAAGGTGGTCACTGATAGAAAAACATGAGGTTTTGAATAATAGCCTTTCAATCAGTTCTCTAATAGCATTTGTGAAATCTTTCAAATCTAACCTGTGGGTAGAGGGACTTGTCCAAGGAAACTTCACCAAAAAAGTGAGTACAAACCTCAGCTGCTAAAAGCATGTCACTGAAAATACACTAGTTCCTGAAATAAACTTGATAACATTTATCTCCTAGAAATCAAAGGAGTTTCTGAATTACTTGATCCGGTGAGTACCCTCAATTGACTCTTTTGCTATTTACTAATTCATATTTATTTATTTAGAATACTTATATACTGCTTAAAAAAAATGTTCTCAATGTGGTTTGCATAGTAAAAGAACTGAAACGGGAAATTTTGGCTTGTCCTGAAGGGATTTGCTGTCTAACAGAAGCACAAGGGATATACTAGGAACACTCGCTGGGAGGGACTCTATGCTGGGTTGAATAGAGACAGCTGCTGACTTCCCTGCAAAATATGAAAATCCCTTTTAAAGATGCTTCTTTGCCCAATTAGAAACAGTTAAAATTAAATAATATTGCCCTGGAAAGATGGGGTTTATGATACACTTGAATTTTTTTTTAATCCCATCCCCTATTTGAATTTTAGTTACAAAAATAAAAACTACATTTTCCCCCTTTGTTAGCATAGCAATTCTAATTTCTATTGACATGCATCCTCTGTTGTTTTTCTAATTTTTAAACGGGATAAAATATTCTTCTGATCAAATCACTGTCAATATTAATCATTGTTGGTCAACCTCTTTAAATGTTGCTTTAAATGTTACTTCCAATTTTCTGTTGCTTATTAAACATTTTAATGTCTCTGAAAGCTACCCTTTCTTTCTACAGTTTTTTTTTAATTCTATGCATTTCCATATTTTTTATTCTACTGCAAAATCAGTTTCCTACAAACAGAAATTAATTTCTAACCAATTAACTTTTTGAAAATATAAGAACTATAAGCAGGGCTGACGTGTGCAACACCTCCCAAGAGTGCTGAAATAATGATTGAACTGGCTTCTCGGGTATCTCTAAGGATATCTTAGGTCATAATATTGAGAATATCGACAGCCCAATCCTATGCCAGCTAGCACCTGCGGAATGGGCACATGCACTGTTGAAAACATGCCGTAAGGCAAATTGCAGCATCACAGAGGCCTGTGGCACTGGCATAAAGGTCTATAATAGGCTTCTGTCACCACTTGGTGGCCTGTACCTACTTGGAGCAGATAGGCTCTCCACGGGATGGCAGGGAGATGAGGGGAAGGTGGAATGGGAGCAGGGGAAAGCATTACAAGGTGGGGAGGATAGGGAGGGGCGATTCAGGACCAGGAGGAGGTGGAGACGGCAGTCATGACTACCGCCATATCCTAACCCCTCTCCTGGACCTGAAAGCCCAACATGGGGCAGCTCAGATTTGTACCAGTGATATCACTGGCACAGATCCGAATAGTCCCATAGAGGCTGCTGGGGGATTTATCTGAATAAAGGGGATGAATGTCCCCTTCCCCCAAGAAAACCTTCAGGAGCCTCTGTTCCCATGCTGGAGGCAGTGAAGGCTGCACTGGCCCCCCTGGATCACAGTGCAGGACTTTTGGGCTGCCCTAGACCTACACGGTGAAGATGACTTTTTATTTCAGTGGAAAGAGATGGCCGCAGTTTTTCTTTTGCTTTGCTTTTTTTTACTCCCTTCAGAAAATTGCAGTTCCGTCCTCTTGTTCATCCATGTCCTATTCAGTTCCGGATAACAAAACTACCAGCTACTCACATCCTGTGTAAAGTGAAATCCTTTCACAAAGGTGATGCAAACTCTGACGTCACAGTCTACTACCAGGTACTGTGTTGTGGACTTGGCCCTCTTATGGCCTAATCCCATCTAGGATTGGGCCTGTGCACACAGTGCTTTACGACTGTGGAACACTGTTTTGCTGTCATAAAATGACTGCTGGCAGAGTGCAGAGCACTCCACCGGTGGAGGCAGCAGCACTTCTTAGTCATCATCAGATCGCTTAGCACCTGCTGAAACAGGTAAGGTGGGCTGAAGAGGGGGTAAAACAGAGTGGGGAGGGGATGGGGAGGGGCAGGGGGCAAAATGGGGTGAGGAGGGGGCCAAACAGGTTTGGGGAGGGTGCAGAAGGGGGGTGAATTTGTGGCAGTGGTGCCCACCTGCTCCTCTTTTTCAAGCCTCCATGCCCACTTTATCATCTTGGACTTGTGCCAACAAAATAGCTGGGTCAGGCCCAAGGAGTCCCATTGTGGAGTGGAAGGCTTATGGAGGAATAAGGGGATTTAAACTCACTTTTCCATCTGAAGCCTTCTGATGCTCCCCCCTCTTATTGGATACAGCATGACTTTTTTGGCATGGCTGCACTAGTAGGGGGAAGAAAGGATAAAATTGGGCTCTTGGGCTGTGTAACCTCATTGAACTGACAGTGCTCTCTACATGCTCAGACACTACACCACTGAATATTTTTATCTCTAATGTTGTACATGGTAGTAGACCCATGTGATTCTTGGAATCCATCCTGTTGCCTTATCCTAAATACTGTGAACAAACTTTAAAACTTGTGTTTCACTTAAGAGAATTCTAAGCCAAGCCACACTAATACTGTCATGCATAAGGGCTTGAATAAGTAATAGAAATAGTTTCTTTAACTCATTTAAAGTAAATGAGCAGCTCTGTAATGAATACAGGGGCACCCCTGTACATAATATTTTAATTGTTAGGCTCTAAATAGGAAATCCACAGAAAAATGTTTTACAGATATAGTAAACCTTGGGGTTTCTCAGATGCTTATCAGGGATTTCTCAATGGGGAAAACCGTAATGACAGACAAACTTCTATGAAAAATAACTTGATAGCCACTACCAGTCATCTTGTGTAATGTGCAAGCAAAGAGGAATGTAGAGGGCAAATCTGGTTTGCACTTGCATGAACGGACAGAGTGTCCTAGAATTCAAAGATCCCCCCACAAACAAATCAAAGGAGGAAAATTTCCCTAAAAGTACTGTACGAAGTTTGCACAACTCTAAAATGCATGCTTTCTGCTGTGTTTTAAGCATTGTGATAATTAAGAAACTTGGCAGTGCTTTCAGCTTCGTAGAAAAATTGCTAAGCTGTTCCTGATTTTTTTCAGAGCGGCGCAAGAAGTTTAAAGGAATATACACTCATGGAACTGCTGGTGGTAAGTGTTGATGCTTTCCATAATGCATGCCCTCAGACACCTGTAAAGTTTGAATGTAATAATGATGCTTACAAGCATGTGTATCATATAGATTAATGATGGGTGAGCCTGTAAACACTAGAATTAATTAGGGCAGTTATTTTGCTGAATGCACTCCAGATGTTTTACAAAGTAAAACAAAGCTATCTCTGCCCCCCAGAACCCCACTCCCTCCCCTGCCACACCTTTCCCCTGCCCTCCCCCCACCCCAGAACGCCCACCCCCACCCCCACTCATTGCTCCACCGCCAGCACTTGCCTGGAGCTCCGGAGAGAGAGAGCTGCTTGACTCTGGACTCATTTCTATAAAAATATTTTATATTTTTGAAATACAAAACTTAGTGGTGGTAGAAACATTGGTTTAAAGTTTTCTGTTCTTTGCTTGTTCATTTTAGGAAAGGTAATACTTTCTGATTTGTTGTCATTTGAACATTGAATTAGACTAAATGTTCAACATAGAAATATGCTAAATTTCAGATGACCATGGAAGAGCCTTGTTTTGACTACCTGAGAACCAAGCAAACGCTGGGGTGAGTTTGCCACGTGCAGTAAATTTTCCAGTAAATATCCATCATGCATGGGGATCCCTGGGTACTTGGCTGGACTGACAGCACCCCGTTTAATAGTGAATATAAATTAATGTACCTTGGAGGCCATGTGATTATCCAGACACTAGTTTGGAGAACAAAACTATCAAAAACTCATGGAAGCTAACATCGGTGATCAGAAAGAGCTTTGCAGATATGAAACACATACATGTAAAAACCCTTCAAAATGAGAGATTGCAACCCAGTAATATTTGTGTAAAAATGCACACAGAGATTTGTTTCTTATTGCTTTTACTAGATAATATGGCAGCAAGCATTTCACCACCAATGGTAGTGCAGTTGGGGTCTGGTATAGATACTTCAGGGCAGAATCTGGTTCATTTGAAACTGGTTGCACACCCATTTTTAAGTACTTACAAAAACAGCTTTTTCCATAAACTGGTGGGGTTCTGTTTCAGAACCCTCATTGGATAAAAATAATCAGTGGATACCAAATCAGTGGAAAAATAATATTAAAGATCCACTTCCAAGTTTCTTGCTCCTCAATTGTTGCCCCAGAGTGCATTGATGTAGATGCTATACCACATTCAGCACTAGAGGGGGTGAGTAATGAAATCAAATGGAATGACATTATGGCTGAATTAAGTATAAAGTCTATACTGAGGAGCAAGAAATCCGGATGTGTGTTTTTAAAGGTATCTTTAACCCTAAAAAGCTAGGAAATGGGATTTTGACACTTATTCTTCCTTGTTACAAGGCATTTAAAGGTGGACCCTGTTTTGCCAAATTCCCATTCCATGCTTCACCTGGAGAACTTTTGCCCAACTTAAGCTAATTAGTTTCCCTCTTCACTCAAAATAGCCCTAATCTGCAGGAAGCACTGCTGGACCCCACTACCAGGGTGGCTTGCCTGTTCAACCTGCAGAGGTCCTCCTTCCTCCCCTCTCCTGTCAGCAGCTTCTCCATCTGCTGCAGCAACACCTTAGTTCCACGCAACTCCTAGGCATGGCAGCCACACACCAGTCTCCAGCATCTCCAACAGTCTCTGATCCAGCAGTCTGTTTGCCCAGTCCATCAGTGAGTCAGTCCATCCATCCTCTTTCCTCCAAGCTCCTTCTTTCTGCTCTCTCAGATTCTCCAAGCTCTTTCCTTCTACACCCACACCCTTTTCTTTCCTCCGGGTGCTGTTTTTATCCCTTTGGGCCTTTTTGCCTCCAAGTGACTGCAGCTGTGCTGTGCAGCACACTTACTGCAATCTAAGGCCATGGTGCTTGCCTGCCAGAGCAAGGGGCCACCGTTGACACCACACCTTATCTCCTTGAGGGATCTTGCACATTTCCATTAGTGATGAGTCATGAGTGATTAGTGATGAGTCAAAGCCATGGATGCCAAAACACTGGATAACAAGGCACGACCTGTTATTACATTTCTCTCACTGTTACAGTTTTATGACAGTTCTCAGCCCCCCCCCCGCCCCCCAAGACTTGAAAGCTCTGACCTGCTGTTTAAATTTTCATTTTCTGGCGTGCATCGGAAGTAGCAGGTCATATGCCCAATTTCCTTCACAATCTCCAGAGGCCGAAAAATCTCCATACAAAGCGTGATAATTTTCAAGGTTGGTTGAATGAAGAAGCATAATATATAATTCATTTATGGATTATAGATAATTTATTTATGGCAGCTGCCTTGAGCTCCTAGAAGGTGGAAAGGTGGCATATAAATCTTTTAAATAAAAACATAAATCCTTTCTGAATTTAAATTATCACTGAATTTATATTCAGGGAATTTATATTATATATTATATTAATAAGCAATTAAAATTCTAAGCACTGTGTAAAGAATCAATGCAGATAAATCCCTGATGGAATTCCTTCCAGTCAAATAGACACAAAAGGCACAAAAGGAAAAAAAAAGATCTAAATAAATTTGGACATAAAATATAACAACTTCAGACATGACCAGGAAGTGTAGTCGTTAATGAGATCTGTGCATTGGAGGAAGGAGCTCAGTGGTTGTTGGTTCTAATCAGACTGATGAGAACGCCCATCAGTCTCTCACTTCACCTTCAGCAGCTTCCAAAAGTAGTAGCATAGCTGGGGGGGGCAAAGCAGGAAGTACTGCAGACGCTGCAATCTGCTGTGTAAGTGGTCCCTCCCACTCACTACTGGAGCCATTCTGGGTAGCAACAGCAACGCTCAGGAGATGCCATTTGGTTTGGCAAGTGCCTGCATATTGCTGTCACTGCCCAAAATGGCTCCGATTGCGGGAGGGGTGGCGCTTACATGGTGAATTGTGGCACCTGCAGTACTTACCATTTTGCCCCCCTCTAGCTATGCTACTGTACAAGTGGAATGTTGGTCATGAAATCAATAGTTTAAGCAGCGACTCTACTGGGGCTATCCACAAATTCACCCAATACAACCTTGGAAACTGCCCTGAAGTTATGACTGGCAGCTCCTTCAGTCTCGGAAGACTATGGTATCGCGCTCTGAATGGTGGTTCTGGAACAGAGTGTCCTCTCCAGTGCGCAAAGCCTGGGTCGAGTAGATATGGAGGATAGACTGTTACCCACGCAGCAAATCCCCCCTCTCCACGTCGCTGAAATGGTCCAATGGAAAGGCAGAGGCCAATACGGTTGGTTCCAGCGGCGTCGCAGGAGTTGCCAGTACGTGACTGTGTTCAGCCATGAACTGCCTCAGGGACTCCGGCTCCAGATTTTGCCTCGAGGTTGACTCCTGAAGCCTCTTCCATAACTGGATGTAGCCACAAGGCAGTGGAGGTTTGGGATCAGAGTTTTCCTTCTCTCAGATGAGCTGCCTTCCCAGGCTAACGAGTCCCATCTACCCGGTGACTGTTTAGTCACCTCTTACGACAAGTACAGCCAAACTGAGGGCCTATTCTTATCCCCCAGCCCCCAGGGGGTAGTGCGGAATGCAGCATTCCATGTAGTTCTTGGGGGGGGGGTAGGTGATTTGATTCCACCCAGCCACCGCTTCTGTGCTGCCTGCTGATCTGTTCCTGAGCTCAGTTCAAGGTGTTTGTTTTGACCACGAAAGCCCTGCATGGCTTGGGACCAGGATCTTTGAGGAACCCCCCCCTTGTCCAGTATGAACTGGCGCATCCCCTAAGGTCATCAGAGAGGTGCCTGTTGTGTGTACATTGCCTGACTGAGGCCAGATTGATAGCAGGAAGGAGCAGGGTCTTCTCTGGGGTGTTAACTTTATTATGAAACACCCTCCCAGTGGGATTCTGAACTGCCCCCTCCCTGTTAGCCTTCTGGCGAGGATTGAAGACTTTCTTTTTCCATCTGCTCTTCCCTTTTTAATTAGTTACTTGAGGTTTTGTAGTTGTATGTTTATGATTTTTGTGATTATTGCATTGTATATTTCATTCCTATTTTGGCATTTTAGGCCACAATCCTATGCACATTTCTTTGGGAGTAAGAGCCCAATCCTATGCATGTCTACTAAGAAGTAAGTTCTATTACAGTCAGTGGGGCTTAGGCTGCAATCCTATCCGCAGTTACTTTGGAGTAAGTATTACGGGGATTTAGGATTAGGCTGTTCCTGTTTGCTTGTTTGTTTTTTTTTTTTCCTATGTTGTACGCTGCCTTGAGAGCTCCATTTATTTGGAGGGAACAACAGGGTAGACATTGTTTAAATAAATAATAAATTGCCCTTTTCCCCACATCTTTTCCATAAGCATGGGCATGCACATGGGAGCAGATTTTGATGGATATCTTCCATATGCTAAGCGAATCCTTGTTCATGGTCAAAGTAAAATGACTCGTGTCTTATGGAATGTTCATTTTCTTCTTTGGTTTAAGTTACCATGTCTACCCTGCCACGAGAAATACATCTGGAATCCTGGGTTTCTCTATTACTGTCATAACGCAGGCAACCAAGTATAAGTAAGTCTCTTAATTCTTTTTCAAGCCGTTAAATTTAATGTTGCTGTTTGTACCCTAGAGATCTGTGAATTTGAGGTATGTCATAGCTAAGACCTGCAAGTGTTCTGTAAAACTATGTTATGCTTAGAACATACAGTACTGCCAAGAAGCATCTGATTTCTCATAATTCTCCAACCCTAACACTTCTGCTGGTGCCCTCTTCCAAAGCACTTAAGAAGCATATTTATTTTTATTTATGTATTAAATGAATAGATGCATGCATCTTTACTGATATATTTTTTTGTGTGGAACAGTGTTTCTCAACCAGTGGTATGAGTACCACTGGTGGTACTTAAGGTGATATTCAGTGTAAGTGCACCTGCATTCTATGAATGCTTTGCCTGAACAAGAACCTTGAAATTATTCAGAATTTTGCTTTAAGACCCATCAAGTGGCAACAGGCAGCCCCATCCAACGCAAATTTCCCCGGTGCCGATGCACTAGCATAGCTTGCGCTGCATCCCACAAGGGAATTTAGCAGGCAGAAAGCCTCCTTGAGGTAAGGAAAGCCTTCTTCTCCTTGCCCTGGGGGTATGGGTCTACTCAGTCCCACACCAGCTAAATTGCTAATGCAAATCTGTGTCAACCCATGTTGGTGAATCAGGCCTGGGAAAGGGGATAGGATGGAGCACACAGGTGCCACTGATCCCACCCCTTCCTGGCCCAATCTGCCCACCCACCCCTGTCACCACCCTCCCGCACCCTGTTTCACCCTCTCCTCACCCACCACTGCCCCCGTACCGCCTGGCAGGAACTTACCAGCGTGTGCTGCTCCTTCTGCCACTATGCACAGTCTGGTCCTGGCCTTCCTGTTATGCCATCGCAAAATGCTTTATGGCACTTTTACAACGTTTGCACAGACACAGCAAGTACTCAGCTGGTGCAGAGACTGGTTAGGACTGTGACCTTAGGAACATAGGGAGACACGCACCCTCCCAAAATTTCATGGGTGTTATTAAACCCCCTTCGATTCCCATGAAGTTCTGATGCTTTATCTAAGCAGAAACCTATACATCTGCTTCTGAATTTTGCTTTAGAAAAATTCAGTAGCAACTAAAATTTGAACCCGTGTTCAGCCTTTTAGAGGTTGTACTGTAGCCACTACAACATATTACCTGTCAAGCTTGGGATGACTGGTCAGATACTCCGTGGCATGTTTTTCCTGCATGGTTTACTTGCTTCTCACCTTCAGACAAAGGAGGTCCAACCATGAGATGACTTAATGCAGCTTGCATCAGGGTTGGTGGCGGGAGAAGTGATGAATTTGGGGTTTCCTTCACACTGAGTCTGCCACCACCTCCCTCCAGCCTGATGGAATGGAAGCTGCATTGATCTTACCGTGTTCCTTACATGTTTTTCACAAATGCAGAAGTGCAGTGCTACACTTCCAGGTTTGTGAAAATCTCATGAGGAGCAAGGTGAGGGGCTTTTTATTAACCCCAGGGTGCCACAGTAGAAGTGGCAGCAGTGGCGTCAGACAGCATTTTTGTTCTCACCACCCTGAGTTATCTTCAGATATTATATTAAACGTATAGCACAACAGTTCCCAAACTTTGGAGCACGACCTTGTGCTCCATGGTGGATTGCGATGCGATGCTCAGTGCTGCCCCGGAAAGCTTTACTTGGAGCCCTTGGAGGCTTCTTCCTATTTGCACTGACCCATGAGCCACTCCACTGGCCTCTATGGGCCTCAGAATGCAGTGGCAAGGTCCAGGAATGGGGAGACACAGCCGCAGTCCCCTCCAGGACTTCAAGGATTGAGCAGTGTTGGGGGCAGTATTGAGTATTGGGTCATAATCCACCGCACATCTGGTCTTGACCCATAGGTGAGTCATGATACGCAGTTTGGGTATCGCTAGTTAACATGTTTGGAAATGCAAAGGGCTGCCTTTTCCTGTAATGTTGTAAATGGCTCCAATATCCGAATTGTTAAAAACCTTTTACGCATGCAGATGGCTTTTCTGCAGGCTGAAGTAGCCTGATGCTTTTCTTATGTCAAAGCTAGAAAAACAAAAACCTGAAACATTCCTCTCGTTTCACTTGATCACCCGCTCTCATTGATATTCTACCTCAAACCCAAAACTCAATTTCTGTTTTCAAAATTGGACACCTGTCAGCCCCAGAATTTAAAACACTCATTTCCACTGTATACTGAAAATAGGATTTCAAGCCTTAATTGAGTAGTTGCCATAATTAATCAATTAACTGAACAAAGATCAGTTAAAAAAAAATAGAGTTCTTGCATGTGAAAATTTATCCAGTGCTGGTAATATAAAGAACATGAGCGTCTTTGTATTCAGGCCATGCTTTTAAGAAACAAATTAGTTCTCTAGTGTTTGTTTGGGGAGCGTTATCTTAATTAACCAGCTGTAAAATATTACCTTTGATTAAATATAATGCATTCTACCTATGCTCTCTCTGTATAGGCAGCTTTGATTTTCACAAGTTCCTTTCGTCCTTGAAATACCAGCTTTATTTATCTTAATACATGCCATAATTCCAGAACAAGAATGAACAGAGACCTAGGACGGTGTAGTGGTTTGGGAGTTACACTTAGACCTGGAAGATTCAG
Source organism: Tiliqua scincoides (assembly GCF_035046505.1). Taxonomy (NCBI): domain Eukaryota; kingdom Metazoa; phylum Chordata; class Lepidosauria; order Squamata; family Scincidae; genus Tiliqua; species Tiliqua scincoides. The sequence goes on from NC_089824.1 coordinate 22,099,256, forward strand.
ATTCAGCCATGAGTCTTCCTGAGTGATCTGGGGCTAGTCACTATCTCTCATGCGCACCTACCTCACAGGGTTGTTGTGTGAGGGCAAAAGCTGGGAAGGAACTATATACAGCTCCTTGGAGGAGGGCAGTATCAGTGGTATAGCTATGGCATATGAAGTTTCTGTCAGAAAAATCTATCATCACACAGCATCAGTCTGAGGAGAACTGGGGGGAGGTGCGGAAGAGATGGCCACTGCTAATCACCAGTGGCTGGTAAAGCCACCTTTGCTGGTAGAGCTCCACCTTTGGCCCCATTTCCCCCCCTCCCCCACTGTCACTTAAATGGGGCAGTGAAATCAGAAGGTCCTAGAAAAGAAGAAGTTTGAAGAATCTCATCACCTTAAATTAATTACTTAACATTACTTAATGTTAGGTGTAGCTACTCATCCCAGTTTTTAAAAAGAAACTATTATAACCATATATTAACAATCAGCCATGCGTGGTTATGACTAAGAACAGCCTTCATATTAATCACCAGGTAAATGACCTTGCCCAGGACAAGACTAACATAATACTTTATTTATTCATCAGTTAAAGCAAGACAGCTAATAAAAGGGAGCAACCTTCATTAATGAACATCCTTAGTAATTATTGATCATCTAACGATGCCCTTAATTCTTTTAGCACCGAATTAGTTGAAAAAAAAATAGAGGATTTCCTTGGGCAGTTTGAGAAGAAGCTTCAAAATTTAACTGATGAAGAATTCAAGGCTCAGGTAAGATTCAGAGCTAGTTAATCTTTTAAATAGTGGTTCTGTTACATTTAGCAGTGGGAGACAGTAGTGGACCTCCCCAGCACCCCACCCCGGGGCAAAGGTCTGTGAAGGTACACCCTGCGGGATGCCGCCATCCTCGTGTGCACAAATCCCCCCCCCCCACTTACATGGAGTGCACAGTGCCTTGCGTGACTCCAGGACGTATTGGGGAGGACTCCTGAAGGTTCTACAACACTTTAAACTGTGCTTCTGGCAAACCAGACGCATGGTTTCCAATCCCCTCGGGAGCCTCAGAGAGGCTTCTGTGGGGTCCTAAAAGTGTGCGAGATTCCACGTCCAGGGTATTGGCCCCATCAAGTGAATGGCAGGTCCACCACTGGTGGGAGAGCAATGTGGTGGGAGCAAAAGATAGCTGAGAGAGGTGATACAAGGGCACCTTCCCACATGCCCCAAATTTCCAGCTCAAAGTTCTCAGCACAGTTATTTTGACTCAGCCTTGGTATAAAATAAAATCGTCCCAATACATCTTGGCATTTCTTTGGGCCCAGTCTTATCCCCTACCAGCCCATAGCATGCAATGCTGCCAATAGAACATGCACTGCATGCTTTGGTTGGGGGTGCCAGATGACCCAGGAGAGGTACCTCTCCGTGGCCTTCATAAGGACTCCTCAGACTCAGGCCAGCTATTCAAGTGGAGTAAGTCTGAGGAGAGTTAGGGGGCATGTTGGGCTGAGAAAAGGGGGCTAGGATTTTGTCGTGCACTGCTGCTGCCAAGATCCTTCCCTGAATCACCACCACCCACTACACCTAGTTTGGGCTGCTCTCCACCCCAATCCTCCTCCCAAACCACCCCTGTTGCCATTTTACCTGCTCTGGCAGATTACCTGGCACCACTGTTGCATGTGCAGGACATCTGGCCACTTGCACAGGCAGCTCTGAAGCACACAACAGTGGCATGCCAGGACTTACAGTAGCAGATCTAAGTGAATTTGTATGGCAATGTGAGAGATGTTTGACATTTCTTCCTACCTGAGAATATTTGTTAAACTTTGAAAAATGCTAAAACTTCCATACAAATCTTTCAGCCTTATCAGAGAATGATTCTCCTAATTCACTCTGAATGTTCTTTTGGTGAAATTTGATGGCTGCACCCATGCAAACCATCTACAACGGGGGTGCTCACACTTTTTTGGCTCGAGAGCTACTTTGAAACCCAGCAAGGCCCGGAGATCTACCGGGGGGAAGGAAGCGTCTGACAGACACCCCCTTTAATGTATGGAGCCCCTGCTGGAGTCTAGTCAGTTTTGTCAGTTTTGTTGCTGCATGCCTGAAGAGCAGCTAAAGTGTCAGTTTCAGTGTCAGTTTAGTGTCAGCTAAATGTGTCAGTTTCATCTAGTCACTAGACGAAACTGACATATTAACAGTTTGGAGAGACAGGGCTCCGCGATCTACTCATTTTGCCTCGCGATCTACCAGTAGATCGCGATCCACCTATTGAGCACCCCTGATCTACAAAGTGCTGATAGCTGATGTTTTTCATTCTGATTCAGATTGTTTAATTTTAACCACGTTTCACTGTGATTTTTTTAATATAAATTTTTATAATGTTATAGCCGCTACTTCAAGTAATCTGATAGATTGACTAGACACGAATGCTAGCAATAAATAAGGTTGCATACATAGTTGGGCAGCCCAATCCGTGTGTGAATTCCCCATACAGCAGTGCAGCTGCACCAACCTGGTGCCCACTACATCCCACTGGGTGCTTTGACCTCTGGAGGCCTCTTCAGGGTAAGGGAAAAAATTTCCTTTACCTAAGGTATGCCCACATGGCCTGCTGGGACCACACAGACCTGCAGAAGCTCTATTGCTGGTGCAAGTCCACATGGACTCAGAAAGAGGGATAGGATCCCCATTCTGCTGTCACTCCACCTGCACTAACTTATCGGGATCAGCGGGTGTCCACATTTCTCTGACACATGGGGCGAGCTGCTTGCTGCAGCAGCCAGGCCAGACCAAATGGCTTGTTGCATTTTACAACTGCCATAAAGCCACTGGAATGAGTGTTCTGGTGATGTAAGACCCAAATGGGATTGAGTATGGGTTATGACTGTTACATCCTAATCCTAACTGGGCTGCCTGCCGGATAAATGTGATTTCTGCTGGACTAGGTGCTGGCCTGCTGATGGAAGTGATGTTCTGCCAAAAGGCCAGCACTTCTGCCTTCTAGCACACAGAGGTCACCAGTGCAATCACGGGTGGTCACACATGCTCACCAGAAGCAACAATCCATCCACTAAAGCTGGTAAGGCAGCACAGAGGGCAGGGGTAGACAGAACAGGGCAGGATGGGGGCCCCTGGGGGTGGCAAAGCAGGCAGAGGACAGGTGTCAGTGGTGATGGCTCTGCCTATATCCTCCACTCCATTTTAGCCCATTCACACACCCTTGCCTCTGGCACAAGTCCAGGTAGACCCATAGGGGCCCATGCAGGAGCAGAGTTCAGTAAAAGAAATTTGATTTACCTTTCTGCCCCCACGTGGTCTCTGTCTGCTCACAGAATACAGCAGAGCTGGTGCTGCTGCCCCTGGGTACTGTGGGCAGCCTTTAATTGATTGACCCTTAGTGAAACATTTGTCCAGTAAATCATAATTTCGTCTCTTACTGCACGCTTGCACTTCTACTCACAGCTTCTGCCTGATGTATTATGATATCAGAACAACAGAAGGTACAAGCAGCCTGGTTCAATTAACATTAAGTAAGTTTTTGGAAACAATGACCCCAAACTAGAAACAGATCTTCATGGACTAGATTGCAACATGCAACTTGTGCATCTGCTTTGAGATATATAATGTTATATTTGGGAGCAGAATTTTGTCACTTTCCCATTGACAGTCCTATAATAAAGGACATTGTGTTTTATAGGTTTCAGCACTAATAAAAATAAAGCAAACAGATGACTCCCATCTTGGTGAAGAGGTAGAGAGGAACTGGAATGAAATACTTACTCAACAATACGTGTTTGATAGACTTGCCCGAGAGGTAATACATTAAAAACACTACTGCTTTATTCTCTTGATCAGGGATGTCAAACAGAAGGATACTCTGATACTCTTTCTCTGAACTGGTCTGATAATTGGGCTCTCCCAGCATCACCATCAGTTGCTCTCCACTTCTGAACTGAGAAGTGATGACTCATTTGAAGCAGCACTTCTGAAAGAGTAGCTTGTGTGATAATTGGGCTCTTCCATATTTTGGGAATACAATCAAGATTTGCATATTTTCTGTCATTTGCAGCTAATGAGTTCCTAGATGAGAAAAAAGTACTTATTTCTGGTCATCGCCTGCTTAATGGCATCACTTCTGACTCTCATAAGGAACGATGAATGATGAAACAAGTTTGACACCGCTGCTGCTCTTGATAATAGTTTGAAAACTGTAAACATTTGGTTACTTTGGGTATGGTCTATAAACCAGCCAAAATGAAAATGGGGACTTAAACTATTTTTGCCTATTGGCTCAATGGTCCTGAATTGACTACTGGCCCAATCCTATACTTACCTAGTGCCAGTGCTGATACTTACATACTGCCGGTACTGGGTGCCATAATTGTGCCGTAAAGCACATTTACGGCACCTGGAGAGTAGGGAGCACTGGCACTGGGCCGGCACTAGTCGGGAGCCAGGTCCAGTGCTGGCAGGAGGAGGACACGCCACCGCCGGGGGTAAGTGAAAATGCCAGGTGGCAGTGCAGCCTCTGGGGGGGCAGGGGAGGGCTGAACAAGGGTGGGCGGGGGAGAAAACAGGCCGAGAGGGGATGCTATCGGCAGGATCCTGAACTCCGTATCAAGAAGGAAAGCAAAATAGCAGCATGGATGTGAGGAGACCTGTTGCCGGGGCTGGGGCTATCCTTGGGAGAAGGGGACACCACTGCTCCAGCAGGTGCCAGGAAGCATACTGTTTGGCTGTTAAATTCCAGAGTTCTTCTACAAGTGATTCATTATATGGTGATATAGTAATGTGGAAAGAGCTGAGATCTAAGCTTCCTTGGTCATGTTGTTGCAAAAAAACCAAAAGAGAGCACACACAGCTCACCACAAGTGAAAGTAAATATCTTTCCACACAAAGATGATCTCAACGAAGGAAGAATGTCATGTGTGCGGCAGTTGTGTGTGAGGTCTTTCAGAACTAAAAATGTGGTCACTGAAGCAAATTCTCACAAATGTGATCAGTGTCAAATTTAATCACACATGTGATTTATGGGAATAAACTTGTCAGACTTTCCCCATGCCATATATCTTGGCAGCAATGGCAGGACGCCATCAGCTTGTGCTATCAAGGCTGGAACTCACGCTGAACTCTGGATGTCATACCATGCTAAGGAAGGGTGTGTTAAAGAACTCTTAATGGACATTCTTTTTCCCACAGATGGAGAGAATCTCATTTTCAGTTTCAACTATTATCTGAAGCCTTAAAATTTGGGTTGTAAGGCTGCAATCCTATGCACACATTCCTGGGAGGAAGTGCCCTTGCATACAGTAGGCCTTACTTCTGAGTAGACGTGCATAGGCTTGTGCTGTAAGTCATTTCTCTGGAAGGTTTTTGTCAACGTTTGGTGACAGCGAAAGCATTATAATGGAAGATAAATGGTTTAATACTTGAGGACTGTAATTTTAAAAAGTCTCCTTATGTGTGCCTTATAGATTGTTGCACTGAAGAGCTTTTCTAAATCCCAGTTGGTAAACTGGTTCCTTTTACACCGGGACAAAGATAAAAGAGTATTGAGCACCCATGTGAGTATGCCTGAAATCAGAGCTTGCCCTTCTTCCCATTCCCTCTATTTACAGCTCTCTATATTTGAATTAGTGCTGTCCTGAATATATTTACCAAATTTATATGTGGTGAAATTCAGGGTGCTGGAGGGGTGTGTGGGTGTTCAAGGGTGGGAGGTGAAAGAGTCGGGAATTAAAATGTTTAAACTAAATAAATTTTAGCAATGTTTTGGATTGTTTCATTTCCCTACTTGGAGAGGAAATGCACGTGTGGTAGGGATTGTACTGAGACTCTAATACTTACCTTTTTCTATTGTTTGTTACATGATGCTTCATGTAGGTCCATTGTTAGCTGGTTTGCAGGGCTGGGAGGATTCAGTCATGCTCCAGTCTCTCCTTTCCACATCTGAATCTGAGTCCCTGGATAATTTCCTTTTTATCTGGGGTAATAACCAGGAAGAGCTCTGGGACTCTGGGCAGCGTGTGAGGAAAGGACGGATGTTTACATTGTGTTGTCTTGGTATATTTCTGTTTTGTTTTGTTTCTTTCTCTGTATTTTATGCCAATAAAGATCTGACTGACTGACTGACTGTTTCATGGAGTTGTATATTTTGTAGAAATTGTAAGCAGACTTTAAGTGACTTCAGTTTAAAAAGGCATGGTATAAATCAGTTACAAAATTTAAGTAATTAGCGCCCTTTTGCACATTAAAAATAGGGTCAAGTAAAATTGAAATCAGTTTAGAGATGACTAAACGCCTTATTGCACAAGAATTCAAGCAAATTCACACCAATTATTCTCCACTTGCAAACATATTCTGTGTGTATTGATTTTGTACACCCTGAAATCCATATGCAGTCATTTGGGACAGCTTGCAGTAAGTGGATGTGCTCTTTTGCCCTCAGGTGTCATCTGGGTGACTAGTTAGATAGAAAAGTCATAATGAAAAATAACTTTGGGGTTATGTTTGATGGAAATCAAGCTTTGTTTACATTTTTAGGATCTGGTCATTTGCTGATTTCTTTATAACCACATGGCCTTTCCATTTTCAGGTGGTTGGATATGGTAAACACGAAGGCGACACAGGAGTTCCACAATCCTTAATTCATCAGGATTCTTCAGGTCACCAAACACCTGAACTAACATTTTTACCTTCATCCCCTTATTTGAATTTCCCATCTGTTATGGACATTCAAGCTTTCACCTCAACTCTCGACCTTTTCCCTTACCATAAGATATTAAAATAAACTTTCATCAGCTTACACTCAAGCCAGATCTCATGTCATGTTTTCACAATATTGTGTCCATGGTGTCTTTTCTTCTGCCTCTCACCTGCCAGCAACCCAGCACCTAAGTACACATCTTGTGCAGAGAAAACCAACAAGCTGTTTAACCCCAACTTTAAAATACCACATATCCTATCAGGGCAGTTTTTTTTGAGAATGTCACAGTTTCTCCAGTATTTTCAGACTATCCCATGGCACTTTCTGGGTATCACTGATAGAGGCAGTGCATAGCTACAGGGGGGTGGTGTGGTAATACTCTTGAATGTTGTTGTCACTGCCCAGAATGACTCCAAAGGCAAGTGGGAGGGGCCACTTACACAGCACATTCTAGTGCCTGCAGTACAGGTGTGTGACACTTAATGCTGGGGATACATTCTGCTATCACCATTGTTATGCAATTAGGTTGTTAAGTAAACATTCAGCCCAATCTAGTGCCTTTGTTGTGTAAACACAAACTCCCTGCCAGACACTAGCTGGCTGCACAGGCTACTGGAGACAGATTGCCTCTTCTTTGCGTTAAGAGCCTCTTTGCAGGCTATGTTGGAGGCTATGGGAGACCTGACTGCCTCATTAAGAGCCTCTTTGTTATGCTTTGACCTCCGTTGTATATGCAGTCTGTTGTTAAGCAAGCGGTTGTTAAGTGACGCATGCCTGTACTTATCATGCTGCTGCCCCTGTAGCTGTGCCACTGTTGAGAGGTGGGGTGAGGTAGGATTTTCTTGGACATGGCATCCTACTTGCATAATTCCCTTCCAGGGCCACTTAGTTTGAGCTATTAACTTTTCAAAATTTAATTCTCCTATATCAGTGTTTCTCAAACTGTGGATCAGGACCCACCAGATGGGTCACGAGCCAATTTCAGGTGGGTCCCCATTCATTTCAATATTTTATTTTTAATACGCGTATATTAGACTTGTTGCTACCTTGCTATGTGACTGCTTTTGCGGAAATGTTACAAATGCGTACTTTTGACCAGCTACTGTGTATGTGCTTTTAACAATTATAGTCAATGGGACTTACTCCTGGCTAAGTGTGGGTAGGATTGTAGCCTAGAATTGTAAAAACATTTCCTGCTTGATGATGTCACTTCATTCGATCATGATATCACTTCCAGTGGGTCCTGACAGATTCTCATTCTGCAGAATGGGTCCTGGTGCTAAAAGTTGGAGAACCACTGTTCTATTTGCTTTTAATGAATTTTTTTTCCTTTATTCCTGCCTTTATTTTCCTTCACTTTTTTATTGCTGCGTTATTGTTTTGCTTCTTTTATGATCAAACCATTCTAAAATAGCATATGCTGAAATTGCGAAATAATTTTATTTTTTGTTACTCAGCACTCTTCCTTAGATAGCTTATCATTGTCTTAAATGTACTGATCCTAAAGAAATCTGACAAGAAATGAGAAGATACCAAACACAATTATTTTTTCCTGTGCCATAAAATGTATTCCAGAAAGTACATGTCTGTGCCAACGGCTCATGTTGTTACAGATCTACAAAAGTGCATAATTTAGAACACATTTCCCCCACCCCAGGTTTCAGTGCAGATTTCCCCCAATGTAATAAAGAAGTGCTGTTATTCAAAGGACTGATAAAAAAAAAATTAGATATTCCTATTCTATTTGTATTCCAAGCTAAATCCTATTGTTTCTTGTGCAGTGTGGTACTACAGATACCATTGATCCTTTCCTTTGTTAAAGTAAGAACCCAATGCTAACCTGTGCTGGAATAGGCAGGCTAGAACTGTATCCAGGGTCAGGTGGGAGATGGCTGCCCCACAACTTGGAGTGAAGGGATATTTATCCCCTTACCCCAAGTAATGCCCCAGCCGCCCCAATGGGGCTATCTGGATCTGCACCAGCAAAATTGCTGGGCAGCCTGGTGTAATGCCGGGCTGGCTGGAATGGGAGTTAGGATCCAGCCTAAGTTGCCTAGGCCAGTCCCATCCCCTCCCAGGCCTAGTCCACCCACCAGTCTGCCTGCCTTCTTCCTGCCCAAAACTGACCCATTCCACCCTCCCGCCACCCTCTCCAACCCCTTGTACCTGCCCCCCCCAGGCCAGCACTGATTTACCCCCACTGGGCCTGGATCTGGCATAAGGAGGCTGGCACGTGTCCTTGCGCCAGCATCCCCAACTCCAGAGTAGTTGTGCAGGTGCTTTATGGCACGTTTGTGACACTCCCAGGCCACCGCAAGGGATTTGCGCTGGCTGAGTACATAGTTAGGATTGCGCTCTAAATTACGTTGGCCAGTATCAAAACAGCTGAAGTGCATCTCCATCCATTCACTGCCCTCCACTGTTCCTTCTTCTCCCACTCCGTGGATTGGAAAAGGTGATGGAACAGGAGAGGAGAGGAAAATGAGGGGCCTGGGTTTTAATGAATGATGACTAGTGGAACTAGCACAACTAGTGGAACTTTTTCTCCTTCTCATGCCATGTTGTAAACTCCCTTTCAAAGGGAATTTGAAAGGGTTTTGTTATATGGCATGTGGAAAGAGTTCTCTGCCCAAAACAAGTTCAACTCTTTCTTAGACACATGGAACTAGTTGTGGACTTCTTTGAAGGTTGACTTTTGTTACTCTAGCTCAATGCAATGGGAACCTATATTTCCTCAAAATGTAATTTTTCTCTTGCATCACTTATGTTGCAGATTCTTGTGCTAACTGGAAGCAAATTCTTGCACTAATTGGAAACCAGTGTGACATTTTTTAAGCAGGTACTCTGCCACTGAGCTATGGCCGACCAGCTATTTTAATTTGTCCCCAGTATTTTAAACAGCAAAGCTGGAGAGTCTGCACACAGATATGCTTGAGCTAGAGTGACACATCTGTCTTGTAACAAAAAAAGTGTATTCCTTGCTGGAACAATCGCCTTTGTGCATCCGTGCAATTAAATAAAGAGGGGAGGGAATTATTTTGTTAAAAAAAATTATTTATTAACACAAAACCAATCCTTTAGTTCAATAAGAAATAATCCCTATCAGTTTTAAGTAACCCTTGCTAATGAATGCTTCCCAGCTTTGCAGCAAAGAAATTATTTGCACTAGGGCTGCAATGAACCCAGTGGTCTGACAAGCCATTGCTTTGCTTGTAACACAAGCTATCACATTAGCACCACATTCCTTCAGTTTTGTGATGCATTCCATGGCAGACTTAGCACTCATTTGATCTGATTAGTTCCCTGCTCTTTCGGCAGGATGGTGTTAAGTCGTCCACTAAAAGCTGAACCCTTGTTTTCTTTAGCACTTGTAAGCCTTGATATTTGTGCAAGACCTATAGGAGCCCATTCTACTCCTAGCCCATTGCTACATTCTTCTCTCTCTTGTATGCATCAACATCAGCTATCATAGTTAGGGCCAAGCCATCAGATTTCATAACCTTTCCTTTCTTTGGCTGAGAATCTTTGGGGAAGGGTGGTACTCTCCTTAGACTTACACCAGCTCTAGAGCTGGCATCGATCCAAGGAGTCCCATAGGCCATTGGGGCCTACCTGGAGGCAGCTCGAGACCTCCTGATTGCCTTTTCCCCACCACAGCACAGTGGAGTGCTAAAGTGGGGCCAGGGGATACATGCCCCCCCCCATGGTAGAGTGGCAATTTTTCTCCATCTCTGATGTGAGGAGTGACAGCATTCACCTCAGATTCATAGCAAATGCCATAAAATTGGCCCTTCCACCTGCCTTCAGCTCTGTACAGGTCCAAATGAAGCTGTTTTCAGAAGCAAGGGCTGCGCATGCACAAGGGGGGGTGACAGCACAGGTGCAGGGGGTGTCCCCTCCTCCATGACATCACCCAGCCCTGCAGTACATGCTTTTGTGGCTTAGTCTCATCAGTGCCAGCTGCAGGGGATAGGCTTGGGCAGTTAATATAAAATATTCCTCTTGTCTGCTTTGGTCATAATCTAGGAAAAGCATGCACCAGACCCATCCATGCACCTACCAAAGTTCTGACTGTACAGCTCTTTTTATATGCATACGCCACTTTGCTAAATTGTGGACTTTGCAGTTCTCATGTTCCGCTCTAACCCAGTTACATCACTCCTGAACCTCTGCCGCAGCGACAAAACACATTAAAACCTACATGCTCTTCTTCAGATAGGCACTTGCCTTTGAATTCCTGACACTCATTTGATAAATTACCCACAAGTCCACCTCTGCTGTGCCCTAATTGATTCCATCAACTTGCTCCATGGGGCATTCAATCAATCACACTGATGCTGTATTGAATTAATTTGTCATTCGCTGTCATTTTCTTGTAATTTAAAATGTCATACAAATTTGCACTGCTTCCCTCACTCTCAAATCATCTTGGTCTACCTCATGTATTGTGCAAACATAATAGAAGACAGTAGAAGCCCTTGCCTTCAGGAAGAAGTAGCCAGTAGAAGCCCTTCCCTTCAGGGAGACCTTGACTGAAATACTGGGCTGAAATGAATAAGATAAAGTTCGGGACAAATGCAGAGCTCTGCGCTTATATAAAAATAATGAAAGATGCAGGTACAGAATGGGAGGTCCCTGGCTTGGCAGCACAACATGTGAAAGGGATCTAGGCGTTGCAGTGGATCACAAGATGAATATGAGTCAGCGGTGTGATGTGGCTACAAAGAAGGCCAACATAATTTTAACCTGCATTAGCAAAACTGTAGCTTCCAAGTCACAAGACATAGTGGTTCCTCTTTATGGACCAGGTTGTCAGACCTCACCTGGAGTACTGTGTCCAGTTGTTGGCATCCTTCAGTCTCAGAAGACTATGGTGTCACGCTCTGAATGGTGCTTCTGGAACAGAGTGTCCTCTCCAGTGCGAGAAGCCTGGGTAAAGTAGGTATGGAAGATAGGCTGTTACCCATGCAGCAAATCCCCCCTCTCCACGTCACTGAAATGGTCCAATGGAAAGGCAGAGGCCAATACAGTTGGTTCCAGTGGCATCACAGGAGTTGCCAGAATATGACTGTGTTCAGCCATGACCTGCCTCAGGGACTCCGGCTCCGGATTTTGCCTCAAGGTTGACTCCTGAAGCCTTTCCCATAACTGGATGTAGCCACAAGGCAGTGGAGTTCTGGGATCAGAGTTTTCCTTCTCTCAGATGAGCTGCCTTCCCAGGCTAACGAGTCCCATCTACCCGGTGGCTGTTTAGTCGCCTCTTATGACAAGTACAGCCAAACTGAGGGCCTATTCTTATCCCCAGCCCCCAGGGCTGTGTCTAGTTATGGGCACCATATTTTAGGAATGATGCAGCCAAACTTGAGCAAGTCCTGAGAAGAGCTACGAGGGGGTGATCAGAGGGCTGGAGAACAAGCCCTACGAGGAAAGGTTGGAGGAATTTGGCGCACTTAGCCTGGAGAAGAGAAGGCTGAGAGGATATGATAGCACATCCATGCAATGCCTGGCAGTGTAGCCATATCTGTAAAATGTGACACTGTAGCCTGAACTGTCATATTGTCCTGTTTCTGGGGTGCTGGCATGCTACTGCCTGTATGGAACAATGAGTGGATTGGAGATAAGAAAAATTACCGATTCCCATGATCCCGGCACCACTGTTTTGAGTACTGAATCAGACCACTGGAATTGGATGCACCACTTGCACAGATGTCCCTCTGAATGTCTCATTCCGATGGGGCATCATATATATGGTGAGGTGCCCATTTTCCACCATAAAGAAAAAAAGTTTTATTCATACTCTATGAATGTGTGAACTGTCATTGGAGAACACTTTGTAAATTATGCACCAACCCACATGAGTGGACTAACACACAGCTGCACACAGAATCATAGAGTTGGAAAGGACCCACAAGGTCATTTAGTCCAGCCCCCTGCCTGTTGCAGGAAGCTCTCCTAGAGCACACCCAGCAAGTGGCTACTGAACCTTTGCTTAAAATTTCCAGGGAGGGAGCACTCACCACCTCCCTTAGCAAACTGTTTCACCTCCAAACCACCCTTGTGGTCAAAGAATTTCTTCCTGATGTCCAAATGGAATCTCCTCGCTTGCAGTTTGTACCCATTTGGTCTAGTTATACCTCAGAGGGAGTTGAGAACAAAAAAACTTGACATGGAGCTCCTCCAGCTGCACTAGCAAAATAGCCGGAGCAGACTGGAGAAGACCCATTGTGATCTGCAGATAGCTAATCTCATCTGATCTCGGAAGCTAAGCAGGGTCAGGCCTGGTTAGTACTTGGATGGGAGACCACTTGGGAATACCGAGTGCTGTAGGCTTATACCACAGTCTTTCGAGACTGAAAGTTGCCAACCAAAATTGTGATCCCTGCACCCTTACTTGGGAAAGGGGGATGAAAGTCCTCTTCCCTCGAGGAGGCCTCCAGCAGTTCCAAGTAAGGCTGGATATAGCCTGAACCATTTTGGTGCTGCTGCATCTAGTAGAGCTACTGAGGATAGGATTGGGCTGCCCATCCACCCGCTAACCAGCAGTTTAAGATGCAGGTCAGATAACCATCTCTCCTGTTATTTCCTCTTAACATCTGGTACTTAGAAATCAACTAATTCTGAAAATAGAGATTGGATTTTTAGCTACCTTGACTAATAATAGCCTTTTACTATTTTACTATTTTTACTAAATAGCCTTTAAAATTTTTTAAACCATCTAAACTTGGGACCATCACCAAGTTGTGTCCATCTTGTGTCAATGAATTCCATAAGTATTAAATCTGGTGAAATCATTTCAACTTCTAGCTGAGTGTTTTGAATAGAGACTATGTTCCGACCCATACCTTGATGAAAGTCCTCCTTCCAAGGTATGGGGTCTAAGACTGGCCGTTGCCAAATACTATTAGCGATTCAGATGTAATTTTAGTTATCATACATCTGGAATTGATCAAAGTAACTGCAGTTAAAAGAATGCACACAATCAAACCCAGATGTCTTAATATGGCAATGCCTCGTAGCCTCACCAGATCGCAATGGGTAACAAATGAAAGATAAATGTTTCAAAATTAAAGGGCTAAGTGGATTTAAATTTAGGTGGATTGAAGGTGGTGGGAATAGTGAATGACTTTTTATCCAAGTAGGTGTGAGGTCTCCAGACTTTCTAAAACTCTATGCAGTCTGTTTATTTAAAAGTATCAGAATCCTGTCTACAAAGTTGGCACATTTAGGACGCATCATTGGTAGAACAATGGCAGGCTAATCTCACAAAGTGACTTTTTTCTTTGGTTCATTCATTCATTATCGTACTTCAATCTTGCTCTTCCCTGAAATGGCTTAGAGTCATGTGTATAAGGATTTTCCTCATTTTATCCTCACAACAATCTTGTAAAGTGAGAGCTAATGAATGACCCAAGGCCACCTAGTTTGCAGCCTTCCTAGCTAAGTGGGAATTTGAACCCCACTTCTACTATGTTAGATGCTAAGATCCCTTGGGCACTGTAATTAAAATGATACTACAGATGTTACCACCTGTAGCAAATGAATGAAAAACTGATAAAATACCAAAACGTTTAAGGAGCAAAGGTATTGTCACTTGTGGGTTCAGAAGAGATTTTTTTTTAAACTTCTTATGCCAATGGCCATTTTTGCCAAACGCTCCTGGGTACACCATCCAATCCTTCCCACAGACATTTCAAACACTTTATTTTTGTTCTCTTTGATATACTTTCTCAAGATCTACTTTGATCTTGATGACATATCTATAGCATACATCATGTAAAGTGGCAGACACAATTCATGGTGACACCAACCTGATAATGATTAGCTTTGATTACTTTGAAAATTAGCTTTGAAAATGATTACTGGGCTGGGGCACCTTCCTTATGTGGAAAGGCTACGGCGTTTGGGCTTCTTCAGCCTAGAAAAGAGATGCCTGAGGGCGGACATGATTTACAAAATTATGCATGGGAAGGATAAAGTGGACAGAGAGATGCTCTTTACATTCTCACATAACACCAGAACCAGGGGACGTCCACTAAAATTGAGTGTTGGGAGCGTTAGGACAGACAAAAGAAAACATTTCTTTACTCAGCTTGTGGTTGGTCTGTGGAACTCCTTGCCACAGGATGTGGTGGTGTCATCTGGCCTGGACACCTTCAAAAGGGAATTGGACAGATTTCTGGAGGAAAAATCCATCATAGGTTACAAACCATGATGTGTATGTGCAACCTCCTGATTTTAGAAATGGGCTATGTCAGATGCAAGGGAGGGCACCAGGATGCAGGTCTATTGTGCTCCCTGGGGCATTTGGTGGGCCGCTGTGAGATACAGGAAGCTGGACTAGATGGGCCTATGGCCTGATCCAGTGGGGCTGTTCTTATGTTCTTTTGGGGAAAGTGTACAAATATTTTAATACAAGACGTCATCTCACCATTATACCATGCAGTTCTGACCACTTTGCACAACCAGTTTTATAGATGAACAAAAACACATATTTGTTTATTTTAAAACTTTTGTATTCTGCATTTTCTACCCAGAGAGCAGAACCAAGACAGTGTTTAAACATGAAGTGGTTCCATGCCTGGGAAATTCATACTTTGTTAGCCTCTGGTCAAGAAAATGCATTCTCCTTCACCCTTGATTGCCACACAGCTAAAATGTAGGTGTCCCATCAGCAAAGACGTCCCCTATATTTTCTGCCATTGTATTGGTGCAGTAAAGTAGTTCAATAGTGGAAACCACCAGCCATTGCTACAAGCCTAGGACTACCAGAAACCCAATGAAATTGCCCAGTCCTATGCTGCATTGGGCTGGTGTGCAGGGAGGTTTATGACAGACGAACACAGTTCTGCTGCCTTGAAGTGGATTTTGGTAGCATGCATAGCACACCATAGGTGGCCATTTTGAGAGCACTGCCACAATCGGCGGCAGCACCGGAAGACTGCCACCAGACCCAGAAGGTGATTCTTATGACAGCAGGGGTAGGGGGTGAAAAGTACTGGGCAGGGAGTGGAGGATTGGGGAGGAAACTGGGGTGGAATGGGGCAGGGCTGGAAGGGTGTGGTAACAAATGATCTCTGATCCAGAGGAGACCTCTGGGACTGTCCTGTGTGTCCCGTTCCCCCCTCCCCCGCTGGATGTAGTGCACGCTCTGGTGGCATTGGTAGGG
This sequence comes from Tiliqua scincoides, assembly GCF_035046505.1. NCBI lineage: Eukaryota > Metazoa > Chordata > Lepidosauria > Squamata > Scincidae > Tiliqua > Tiliqua scincoides. The sequence continues at coordinate 22,115,109 of NC_089824.1, forward strand.
AAGGGAATGTTAGGATTGGGCTGAAAATGTGGTGGCAAAACAAGGTGTTTCAGTCCACACTGTGAAAGCACGTGATTCCTGAATGGCTAGTTGCTCTCATAAATGCCTTCTGCCTGTACCTGTGTAGGGGTCAAATAGGGAGCCAGCAGCCGCACATCCCTCCTGCCTCTGAATCTGTTTCTCATACATATGGAAATTGCCTTACTCCATTAATTGCACTGAAGCAGAAGTCAGTGTCTTGTATTAGCAAACTAACTTTGTGGGCCACCACTGCTTGTTATAGGACCCTGGGTTTCTGCACCAGTGCAATATTCTTGATATTTTGTTGTACTGGCAAAGCATTCAAAGTTACACCATTGTACATGCGAAACAGATTGTGACCACCTTGAGCACATTTTGCCTTACAGAGCAAACAAGAAAAAAAGGTTAGAATACATTACATCTGTGTTTCACCCAGCAAATTACAAGGGATGGGCACTCTACCCAAGGTGACTCAACAGTGTTGTGCAAAACACTGCTTTTGACAACTTGAGTCAGCTCGAGCTGTGGACATCACTGACCCCAACTAAACACGCGACTTGGGGCCAATGACTCTAAAAATGAGTCTCAACTTAAAATGACTCAAGTCCCTATCTAGAGTCTCATGTGTGTGTAAGTGTGTGCTTACTTTTTTCACTGATTCTGCACCACGCCGAAGACCACGTGGGTGATTTGGAAGCCAGCCTTCAGAATGATGACAACAGCAGTGGGAGGATGTTAGGATGGTTCCAGGAGGTGGGGTCTGGGGGAGGGGTTGAGGGGAGAAGGAACACACACACCCCACCACCACCTCCCTTGTTCTGTTAAGTTTTGCTCAGGGAAGTCCTTGTCTCAGAACTCAACTCGTTTTGCAAAATGACTCTCAAGACTCAAAAGACTCGAAAGACTCGAAAGACTCAACATTTTTCATGAGTAGAGTTGTAATGGCCACACATTGACTCATGAGTCGAGTTGTGGGATCGCTGACTCACAATTCAAGCTTACTAAATGGAGCGTATCCCTACAAATTACCTGACAGGCATGGACTGACTGAGTCCATCATTTTCCCAGAGTCACTCTCAGATAGGTGCCTGCCTATCTGATGCATAACCCCCATCCTGTGGGGAAAAAAAAATTAAGAGCTTTAGTTCCACTGCAAAATATCGCGCTTATATTTTGGAAAGTCAAAACTGAATATAGAAATGCAACCTGTAACTGAAGATACAAAATGTGTCACTTTTGGAAAATCTGACAGCTTTGTCCTCTGATCCAGGAATTGGCACATGGAATTGGCAACCCCAAGGGTCCCATTACCTCCACTGTCAAGTTCACAGAAAAACTAGCAAATTGTGTGTGTGTGTGTGTGTGAGAGAGAGAGAGAGAGAGAGAGAGAAGCATGCACAAGGCTCTTTAAAGCCTTGCATATCATCATGACAAATGCAAGATCAAATGTTATCTCCTATCTGATTTGGACCAGAATGCACAAAGGATAAATTTCAAATTAGATTATAAACTGGATCCACATGCTAGGAAACTTGAAACCAACATATTATAAGGCAAGCAAATCAATCACGGCAACACAAATAAAACAGGAATGCCATGAACAAAGCTTACGTTCACAAATTTGGTTAATAGAGATAAAAATACATTTTTAAAAAAAATAATAACCCTAATGCTCTAACCCAAACTGACAAAACGAAGATAAAGGAACGATATGCTTTCTTTGCTGCAGAATAACCTCACTTTGTTGTTTCAAGCCTCTTGGAATGGCAAATGATTTTATACGACTGACAATGAGATGCTTTCGGCATGAGAGAACTAGTACAGGGCTAGGAATCGGAGCTAGAAGCTTGAGTTTCCTTGTCAAGGAGAGGTTTACATGCCAAAGGACCATATTAAAAAAGCGAAGGGATAGACTATCAACATTTCTTCACCATATAATACAGAATGTTCATCCCATGACGCAGCCAGCAAAATCTAACCCCCAGAGCACCAAATATGCATAAACCAATGTATCGGCTTAATGAGCAAGGCCAATTAAACATTCCATTGGAGAGGTTTGCTCATTCCAGGCCTAACGAAAAGATCGATTAGCTCAACAAGTTCATGGGAAGGGCTATGGGTTGCTGGCTCTGACCTCCTTTCTACCTTTCGGCCTCTGCGTGTGCAGCCTTCTGAATGCCATTTATCTCAGTCACAAGATGGCAGCCATGAGAGCCAGTGGCCTGCAGTGCAGAGAGGGTTGGACTGTAACCAGACGCTCCAGGTTCAAAATTGACACTCAGCCATAATTCTCGGGGGGGGGGGGTGTCTTGGGCCAGTCGCCATCACTTTCTCACAATTTCAAGGACGACAAGGAGAGAAACCAGGTATGGAACTGTTCTGAGCTCCTTGAAAGAAAAAGGGAATTAAGTATAATAATGTTAAAGCAGAAACTCTTTGTTACAGCCCAATCCTGTCCTTCCCCGCTGCCCGCTGAAGCCTAAATGGCTTGCGCGGCATCCTGCTGCGGGGGGCAGTCACAGAGATCTTCTCTAGGAGTAAGCCTCCATGGTGCAAAGGGGTGTACTTGGACCTGAGCTAGCAAAATCACTGGTGCAGGTTCATGTGGAACTGGGCCATGGGATCCGTTTCAGCAAGGGGATTAGGATTTAGCAGCCGCCACTGCCACTGAACCACCCCCCTTCCCAGAACCAATCTGTCCTTACCCCATGCTGTTGCTGCCCCAAACAGCATCACCCTCTATGCTATTTTTATTGGGGGGGGGCAACTTCCACTGAAAGTCAACAAAGGGGGTTTTCCTAAAGAAAAATAGCAGGCTGCAATCAGAGTGGGAAACATGGCAGAAGCAAAGAACTTAGTCCCCCCCCCCCATGATGGTTTCACATTGCTTTGGCCCCCCTCTGATATGCTATTTACAAAAGATAAAAAAGCAAAGGGCCATGTTACCTGTTTCATCTGGCATGCAATTTGGCCTAAGCACGCATATCTGAAATAAGCACATATTCCTTCTGTTTTGCCCTGCCTGCCCTTCCTCTTTGTCTTTCCTGTGTCATATTATAAATTGTAAGCCCCTTGGGGCAGTGACCTGTCCTCCTGTTACTTTGTACAGTGTCAGGCACTGCAATGGTGCTATATAAGCAAACAATAATCACAGTGCTCTAGTGCAGGTGAGGATTTGCTCTGTTATTCAGAGCCATTAATTGTTGAAAACAAGTCACTACTGGCACTGAAGTGAAGCCTAGGTCAAGAGCAACATCATGCTCACAAATCAGTGGTGGGCGGATGAGAGGATTCAGTGTTTGGGGCTCAGCAACTCCAAGCTTCCGCACAAACATCGCTTTCCATTTGAAACATGAGCAGAACCTAAATCAATTTTAGCAATAGTGGGAGCCCTTACAATCCAAAGCATTTGAGCAAGCAACTGAAAACACAGAAATCCATGTTGGGTTACGTGACCCTGCTTGTAATGGCAGAAAAAGTCACATCGAAGGACATTCAACCAACATCTGCTGAAAAAAGCAGCCGTGGCTTTCAAAGGGAACATGTGAAACTCACGCTCCCACTCCCAGCCCTCCCACCCATATAAAGATGTTTTATTCTAAACACATCCCATTTTCCATGTCTTTTAAAAAGGCAGTAAATTTTGTCTTTAAAAAGATAAAGCTTTGCTTCAAACAATTTTAATGGTCCTTGGGTAAAACTCAGTCAAAATACAGCTGGACTCACACACAGATCCTCCTGGGAAAGTTACTTAACCCATTGCTTAAGGTAAACATGTGTGATATTTCCAGAGGCAAAAGATAAAAGCAAAATCTATTTTGAGAAATTAAGACAAGGGAATCAGCGACTGCAAGTAAGTTTGGGGGCTGTAGAGTAGGAGTAAGTAGGTATACCCCAGACACCTGTCTTCCCCCACACTCCAAAGCTAATGCAACTCGGGGAGACAGATTTGGAAGAATAGATACGGAGAAAAGGGTTTAAATGCTTCTAAAGAGGTTCGCTTTCCTGATTTCCCAGAAGGGCTCCTAATTAGTAAAACAAATCCACATGTGACCCTACTCATAAGAACATAAGAACAGCCCCACTGGATCAGGCCATAGGCCCATCTAGTCCAGCTTCCTGTATCTCACAGCGGCCCACCAAATGCCCCAGGGAGCACACCAGGCAACAATAGATCTGCATCCTGGTGCCCTTCCTTGCATCTGACAAAGCCCATTTCTAAAATCAGGAGGTTGCACATACACATCATGGTTTGTAACCTGTAATGGATTTTCCATTTCCACTATGTCTTTTGTGAGATGCGGCGACCAGAACTGGACACAATACTCCAGGTGTGGCCTTACCATCGATTTGTACAACGGCATTATAATACTAGCCATTTTGTTCTCAATACCCTTCCGAATGATCCCAAGCATAGAATTGGCCTTCTTCACTGCCGCCGCACATTGGGTCGACACTTTCATCGACCTGTCCCCAAGATCGACTTTCATCGACCACCACCACCCCAAGATCTCTCTCCTGATCTGTCACAGACAGCTCAGAACCCATCAGCCTATATCTAAAGTTTTGATTTTTTGCCCCAATGTGCATGACTTTACACTTACTGACATTGAAGCGCATCTGCCATTTTGCTGCCCATTCTGCCAGTCTGGAGAGATCCTTCTGGAGCTCCTCACAATCACTTCTGGTCTTCACCACTCGGAAAAGTTTGGTGTCGTCTGCAAACTTAGCCACTTCACTGCTCAACCCTGTCTCCAGGTCATTTATGAAGAGGTTGAAAAGCACCGGTCCCAGGACAGATCCTTGGAGCACACCGTTTTTCACCTCTCTCCATTGTGAAAATTGCCCATTGACACCCACTCTCTGTTTCCTGGCCTCCAACCAGTTCTCAATCCACGAGAGGACCTGTCCTCTAATTCCCTGACTGGAGTTTTTTCAGTAGTCTTTGGTGAGGGACCGTGTCAAATGCCTTCTGAAAGTCCAGATATATAATGTCCACGGGTTCTCCCAAATCCACATGCCTATTGACCTTTTCAAAGAATTCTATAAGGTTCGTGAGGCAAGACTTACCCTTACAGAAGCCATGCTGACTCTCCCTCAGCACGGCCTGTTCGTCTATGTGTTTTGAGATCCTATCTTTGATGAGGCATTCCACCATCTTACCCGGTATGGATGTTAGGCTGACCAGCCTTTAGTTTCCCGGGTCCCCCCTCTTTCCCTTTTTAAAAATAGGCGTGACATTTGCTATCCTCCAATCTTCTGGCACCGTGGCCGTTTTGAGGGACAAGTTGCATACCTTAGTCAAGAGATCAGCAATTTCTAAACCCATTTCTAAAATCAGGAGGTTGCGCATACACATCATGGCTTGTACCCCATAATGGATTTTTCCTCCAGAAACTTGTCCAGTCCCCTTTTAAAGGCGTCTAGGCTAGACGCCAGCACCACATCCTGTGGCAAGGAGTTCCACAGACCGACCACACGCTGAGTAAAGAAATATTTTCTTTTGTCTGTTCTAACTCTCCCAACACTCAATTTGAGTGGATGTCCCCTGGTTCTGGTATTATGTGAGAGTGTAAAGAGCATCTCCCTATCCACTCTGTCCATCCCCTGCATAATTTTGTATGTCTCAATCATGTGCCCCCCTCAGGCGTCTCTTTTCTAGGCTGAAGAGGCCCAAACGCCGTAGCCTTTCCTCATAAGGAAGGTGCCCCAGCCCCGTAATCATCTTAGTCGCTCTCTTTTGCACCTTTTCCATTTCCACTATATCCTTTTTGAGATGCGGCGACCAGAACGGGACACAATACTCCAGGTGTTTCCTTACCATAGATTTGTACAATGGCATTATAATATTAACCATTTTGTTCTCAATACCTTTCCTAATGATCCCAAGCATAGAATTGGCCTTCTTCACTGCGGTCTCCTGTGTTCATGTCTGCTTTGGTCCTGACACACACAGGTACTGTAAGATCATGGGACTGCCCCAAATATTCCAAGTTGAAGGTCTGCTACCCTATACCATGTGCCCGTACACTGAACTGTCAGATCAAGTTACACTCCCCCCCAAAATCATCTTTATAATTAGTTACACATGTCCCATGAGGTGTAGGCCGATGCATATGTGCCCAAACATGAACATGCATGAAGAGGGAGATGTAACTCTAGCTCTAATTGAGGTGGTCAGACACAGCTCGGGGCACACACAGTTGAATTCTCCTCCATACTCTCCAAAAATTTATCCACATAGGAAACAAGATATCAGGGAGAATTGTTCTAGCGCCTTTTCAAGCACGTGAGCCCTTATTGGTATAGCCCGACTATGGTACAGCCCAGATATGAGTGTTCCATTTTCATGGGAACTAGGCCACAGTTTGACATTTGAATGTTGCCCTGCAAGATCTCAGTGTTTTAAAAGGTCCATCTCTGAGAATTTTAAAGGAGGTGATCCAACATTTGCAGTGTCTGGGGATATAGGATATCTTCCTCTTCTGAGCAAATCTGCTGCGTAGTCAGATAAGATTTAGGGGCCCTGAAACATGAGTAGCCAAAGGCAACTGAAATTGTATAGCAAGAATTAAACATCTATGACTCTGGTGAAAAATATTGTTGCCGTGATCTAATTCATCTGGACACAGAGGGTGGCGTTTCTTTATAGACCTCTTCACCTCAACTTTAACAACTTTGGTTAGAAGCAAATGAATTGTGGAGCTGAGCTTCTGTCAAGCACCGGTTTGGGAGGCAAGGTTTAAACAATGGGAACAGTTACATTGCCTTAGGAAAGCAAACACAGCACTGATCTGTGAGAACAGAAGAGTGTGTCCTCTCCAACATGGCCAGTGGAGGAAGCCCAATCAGAAGAAATTTTTGCCTTCAAGCTAGTTCACTGGACATGTCCTTCATCCCCAAGATGCATCTGCGCGCGTATTAAAGAAAACACAGATGTATTGGATTAATATTATTGGAGCGTGTCAGCATTAGATCATATAAGCAGGGGCATTTGCCAATGTTAGGCTAGCCTCAAAGTGAGAACATAAGGCTCATATTAGTTCAATCATTCTTGCTACAAATACACATCTAGAATGTGCCATGTCTATGCTAGACATCACAGTTCATTAATCAGAAAGTGTATTGGACCTGCCACTGCACCCATCCATTCCAGGCCACAAAAAAGGCTCCCCATTCACTCCCCCACCTGGAAAGGAGCACTTGATAACAGAGTGAGTGGCCTTTCTTTGCAAACATACTTTTAAGCCATCTTCCAGAGTTCCCAAAGGACCTCATTTCGCACTCGCAAGTTACAACAGATGCTCAATTAGACAGCCCGTGTTTATGAGCCAGCACCAATGTTTGGCGTCCAGACATCTGGCAGAAATGCAATGCTTGTTCGATCTCACACCTCCTCTGTGTGAAACTGGTTGATTTAATTTTTCACAAGAAAGGCAAACTTTAAAGCGATACCAAATTCCAACTCTCCAGGTTCTTATGCTCTGTCCTCCAATGATATCTTCTCACACACCAGCAATGGTGAGTACTAATGCCAGATTGCTAGGGGGTGCAAAGGGTTAAGCCTGCAGTGGGCCACCCATGGCACACCCTAGTGGTGCTCTGGTCACTACCACTGCCAGTAATACTACGAGTTCAGAGGTAGACAGGGTGGACCTTCTGATGGACATGGGATCTCTGCCAGTGCTCAACCCAACTGACTTCTCATGCAACCCCTGGAAGGTGGGGAGAGGAATCTGGCAACTGCTATACTGGTAATAAGCCAAGATTACAATCCTGCAACCATTTACTTGCAGTTGGCTTTTGAATCTTGTTCCTCGTAAGGAGGCTTGAGTAGGCAAGACCTGGACACCAAGTCATTTTGTTATTCTCAGACTCTCCTTACTAATGGGTAAGTGTTCTCAGTTATAACTGGCACTCCAAGCTGGCTACCTACCATACTGTATGAAAGAGAGATGTTTGGCTTCTACAATCTCTTTTTTCCACTGTGGCTAAAGATGACAAGTGATTGAAGAGCCTGCAGACATCTCCATATGAATGGAGTAGAGTTTCGTCGACTGGTACCACCAACATGGACAAACTGGGAGGTTTGGGAGGGGTGGAGGTGGTGAGCTTAGAGCCAAAGCCGTTTCACAGATCTTCCATGCTGATCAAGTTGTTGGAACATCACCGGACAGGCACACTACTGGTATGGCACAAACCTTGCAATCAGCTCGTGTTTTTGTGCTTTAAAGAATTCTGATTCATTTTCTGTCTCCTTCTCTGGCTTGTAAAGTTTTCATCTAGATTTTCAGGCACTTCTGTGTGGTCATTAAAACTAGAAAAAGCTGGTGCTGCAAAGTTACTGAAAAAAGCAGCACAGCAAGACAAAAATAAGACCTTGGAGCTCTTAGACAAACCACTCCCTCCAAACCTCAGCACTGTCCTGTTCTGCAATGCAGCGGTAATAAACTGACCAATCTTAGAGGGCTACTATCAGAATTACCGAGGGCTCAATTCTGAACCACTTTACAATTCAATATTCTTTACATTGAATAGCATCTGCTCTCCAGGGTTTTCAGACATGTGTCTTTCACAGCCGTACAGGAACTTGAAAGAGCTCAAAGCTGCAACCTAGTTAAGGCCACAAAGTGCTTGGCACACTTGAAATGCATTACACAAATCCTAGTTTGTTTGTTTTAAACCGAATTGAAAAGCTAGTCTCCAGAGTTAGAAACAGATCAGACTATTTTGATAGAAGATTATTAAGAATGAAAAAAATAAACAAACTTTACATGCTCCAAATGACAAATCCTCCCTTGAAACGCTGAGGCTGTGATTTACAAAGAGTCCTGTGTAAATCAAAAGAAAAAACAGACCATCTTTTCAGAATATTTTTGGTTTTCAGGAATGACAGTTCAGACCAAACGTTTGACTGGTGCTGTTCATTTACTGACCCCACTATAACATTACTGATGATAACAATCTTCACCAAATGAGGCCACTAGGAGAGTAATAAAACACTTGGCATATCCACAGAGATGAAAGACCAGAAGCTATAATTACATTAGATGCTATATGCAGACTTGAAGCTTGAAACAACAAGCAGTTGAAGAGTCATTTCACAAGGTGAGTACTTGGAAGAGCTCGAACCACCCAGCACTCACAAGACCAGACAAAAAGTTGGCAGGAAAACAGCAACAGAAGACAGTCAATATCAAATGGGTCAAACTAGACATTATACTAACCGCATGGTTGCCACTAAATGGTTGCCCTTGGGGTCCCCCAATCTGGCCTGCAAGGGGGCCCCCAGTCTCCAAAGAGCCTCTGGCCCATCGGACTGTTGGCGCCCATGCTGGCCCACGACCACTGGTCACGACCACCAGACACGAGCTGCGGACTGAGTGAGAGCAAGGCCTTTTATAGTTTCCATGTGTTTTTTGCTTTCCCCAGGCATTATTTTAACGCCCCCCCCCATTGCCTCTGAACAACTTATGTTTCCCTGTGTTTCTGGCTTGGTCTGGATTGGTCTGTATGTTTTCACTGTGCAAGAGGTGTGTGGCAAACAGTTCGTAGTTCTCATGTGGTTCTACATGCCTGTATTATAGTTCTTGTGTGTATTATAAATAAGCTTAGTAAAAGTTATTCATTCATATAAGTTCTGTTTCTATTGTATTCATTTATGTACATTTATGTAAATTTATTCACATTTAAAATGTAAATTAATTCTTATTTTTCCCGGCCCCTGACACAGTGTCAGAAAGATGATGTGGCCCCCCCTGCCAAAATGTTTGCCCACCCCTGCTATAAATCCAAAGTGTTGTGGTTGAACCCTTTCCCAGCACCCTTTTTCCCAAAAGAAAATCCTTCTCCCAAAAACTTTTGAAAGGAGATTTCATCCAGAAATGGAACAGTCTAATCTTTTTCTGCTGGCACAGCGGGGCTGATGCAAATCACCCTTCTTGTCACTAAATTTGACATTCAAAACAATAGACATCACAAGACTGCTAATCATGGATTTCCTGCTATTTGTGGCTATTGGCATCTTCAAACAAAGGAATTCTACTGTGTGTGTTTTAAACCCCCCCCCCAACTGCCCAGCACAGTTGACTCATATTTTTGTCTTCACAGCAAGATGTCCTAGTAAGGATGCAATCCTAACCCCTTATGTCAGTGCTTTCCAGCACTGGCATAAGGGCAATGCAGCTCTGAGGTAAGGGAACAAACATTCCCTTACTTTGAGGAGGCCTCCGTGAGTGCCACCCAACTGCAGGATGCAGCACATGTCCCATTGGCACCAGTATGACAGTGCTGGAAAGGTTAGGATTAGGTCAGTGCTGGTTAGGATTGCACCCTAAGGATGCTTAGGTTTGAGTTGTTGATCAGGACCATAACCTGACTATGACCATTCCCTTTATCAAAACTAGAAGGTGACCAAATCCAGCTTTTTAAACACTTTGCCTGATTGTACTCTCAGCATGGAGAAAGAATATATCTAAGAATGTAAGAATATAGACAGAATGTACATTGGCTTCAGTATCAGCATCATGATTTCACTTACTTTCAGGTCACCTATCCTTTTACCTCTGGAATGGTTTGATTTGATTCATCACCTGCCCTGCCGTCATCACCATGGAGTCAAGCCTTCTTGCATCTGAGGACTGTAGTCTGATGGTTGCCCAGCAAAATTCCTGTTCTGCTTTGGAGTGCTTTGTGGCTGGAGGAGCAGAGTATGAAATGTGCTCTGCATCTTGCCTTTAATTAGGCAGTAATTAAACAGAGCGTGCCAAGATGACAAGATTTATATTTTAAGTACCCATTTAATAACCGCTGCAATTAAAAAATACAATTGCTGCAACATGTTGCCCTACGGCAAATATATAGAACTTGCCTTCTGGCGCCCACCTGTTGAGACATCCATGTGCCAGCTACCTGTGGGGAGTCTCTTAAATTGATTGAGCTTTGAGACACTCTTTTCAGGATGTCTCGACTAATGTTTAATTAGGGCCAGCTTTCATGCTAAAGCATTGCACATATCAGGGAAAACATCTGCTCCCTTTATTATGCTTAAATTACATGATGTGTTAATCATTAACTGCTCTCCACAGGGCATTTCTGATGGAGTCATAGCACCACTGAAGTACTACTCTGGCACACCTACTCTTCGGTCTCTTCCGGCTCTTCAGTCTTCAGGTAACCTGCACCCCTCCTTGAAGAACAATCCATTCATCTAGAACAGGAGTGTCAAACATAAGGCCCATGGGCCGAATGCGCCCCCTGGAAAGCAATTTATCAGCTCCCATTACCATTGGGCTCTCCCAACGTGATAATCGGGCTCTCTCATGTCTTGAAAATATGAATAAGATTTGCACATTTTGCATTTGCAGCGAATGAGTTCCTAAATGAGTACAAAGTGCTTATTTCTGGCCATCATCTGCTTAATGATGTCATTTCCAATGGCACCATGAATGCTAACTTTGGCCCTCTGTGTGAAACACGTTTGACACCCCTGATCTAGGCTCCACCTGTGGCCCAAGCGAGTTCATTAGAAATGTCTGTAGGCAGCCCTTGTGTGTACAGCTGAGGCTTCCTATCAACATTCTATTGAATGTATGTGGTGGTACCTGCCACAATACTACTGCTTCCCACATGCATTCATTCTCAATGAATGAATATCTGAACAGGGCTGTTATCTTGCAGATATGAGATACAGCAACAGGCTCTAGGAGAGGGAAGTAAAGGGGGGTAATTTATGCCCAGGCCCAGGGACAGAAAGGGGGCCCAGGAACCAAAGAAGGGGGCCCAGAAATTTCCTGGGATCTTATATTTTCCAATCTCATCCAGTCTCACTGCCCATGCAGGATGCCGGGGGCATAAGTGTGGGCACATGGCAGCGACTACTGCCACAAGCCATACACACCAGGCCCAGGAATGTGTATATTCCTTAACAATGTCATATCTGGGAGGAAACTGACCTGCTACAGTAGCTCTTTGGCTTGTGGATCCAATCACCGTGAAGGAGTGTAGAGGACCTCAGAGGCACAGCTGCATGACTGCAGCTGCTGCAGAAGTCGGTTTTGGTGTACACTCTTCATTCAAACGTGAGCCTAAATACAATAATACTAATCTCCTACAATGATTTTCTATATTTGAAAGATTTTAGAGAGACTTAGGAGTGCGTTTGGTTTCCTGCATTACTGTATCTAGTAATGTATCTACTGGGCAGGCAGGTAGACCTAAGCTCTGCATTGGGAAGACTGGTAGACCTGGGCTCCAAAGACTATTCTGGCTGTTGCCACTTCCCCCCTGCCTATTTTGCCACCATTCTTCCCACCCCCATTGCCACCCCCACTCTGTTCCACCCCTTCCTTCTTTGGGAAGGAGCCCAAATAAATGTATCCCTGATAAAGTTCCTCTCAAAAGCCCTGTACAGCAATGCATGGATTGAGACTCACAGCCCAATTCACCTGACCTGTGCTACATGACCTGTGCTGTATCCAGCACAGGTTAACAGGTGGCTGGAGGTCTCCTTGGGGTAAAGGGATATATTTTCCCTTACCCCAAGTAACACCCAACTTGCCATATGGGGCTTCTTGGATGAATGCCTCATATGCCATGTTCTCCTGAGGGTGACACCGGCCTGCACCCCTACAACCCAGTTGTGACACTACTAGATCCAATTGAAGCTTGCTACCTTCATTGTGACATGATAGAGAAACAGTCATGAGTCGCCCCCTTTAAAAAGCCAGCCCTGGGGGGGAAAAAATCGGGCTGTTGCCGGCTCTGTGTGTGTGTGTTGGAGTTCTCTTTAAACACTCCCCTTGTTACCGAAAGGGCTGTTTTGTTTAGGGGAATTATTACACTGCCCTTATTGGAACATTAGGATCGTAGGCTGGATAACAAGATGGCATAATGCAGAGAAATTCCCTTTTGCTTAAATAGGAGACTGAGAAAAAAATAATTTTCAATAAAAGATTATAGTTTTATTACAAAAGCACAAAGGTAAACATAATGCACATGTTGAAATGATAAGTATATGTTTCTTGGTCCTAATACTTGAATCCAATGTACCTAGCTTTCATGGTAGTTGAGCGTGAAGAGTATTTGGTGCATCCGAGGAAAACAGAAATAGGAAGGGGGTTGTAGGGAAGGATTTTAGGGGTCCCTGCTATACCAATCCCAGCTGCTAACTAAAGATGGGGATAGAAGCGGAGAAGAAGGGGGGAAGAAGGCAAAGAGTTCCAGGTGCAAGATAGTTACCTGCTCTTGTAGAGCCAGTTGGAGGGGGGGGGTGTCCTGTAGAGAGGACCCTCTGACACAACACAAATGTGTTGGGCCTTGGAGGGAGAGAGAGAGCATGTGAGAGGAAGCCCTCTCTCATAAGGGGTTAGGAGACAGTGCCTACAGTGCTGAGCTGGAAGGTAGCTTGATTGCTAACATAAGGCTGGGTGCTTGGAGTATAGATTTGAATGGGGATCAGGATGTACGTATCAGTTATCAGCAAAATTCAATGGGGTCAATGGCTGGCTTCCTAGAAGGGGGAACTTAACAAAGACTGAGTGGAAACAATACAATGAATCAGTTAAAGTTTGCATACAGTTATGGGGGAGATGCTTAAACAGTGATTGGATTAAAGCACAAGAAGGCAGTTCAAGTTTGCATAAAACAGTGATTGGATTTAAACACAAAACTTCCCCTCATAATGTGTGACTATGGGGGAGGGGTGGTTGTGTAACCATGAGCTTGTGGCTTGAGCAGAGTCCTGGAAATGTAGCCTGTATACTAAACTGTACAGGGAAACAGTTTAGCTTGCATGATAATATAGTCCATAATAACATAACCAGATATAGAAAATCACAGCTAAAAGGCAAAAGGGGATTTTCACGCAACACCCTGCTATCCCATTCCATCTGTAAACAAGGCAGGAGGGGGTGGGATGAACTGCATGCGTGCAGGGTCAGAAGCGGCAAGAGGAAGGAGGGTCATGCACAGCAGCTGCCAGGCTTACCAGGATAACCCATTCCTTTGCAGCTCTACTCAAAAGTAGTCCCATTGCAGCCAGTAATTCAATGAGGCTTCCTCCTCCCGAGCAACAACGGAGCTCAGCTCACAGCAGCCATGTGATTGGAAAGCATGATCACTATGAACTGCCTCCCCCCCCCACCATCAGCTTCCCTGCCTCCTCCCCCTTCTCCAGCAAATCGTAAGGCAAGAACCCTCTTGGGCTCCTCCTCCTGCCCTATCTCAGCCAAAGAAAATACCAGATCCTTTGACCATCCGTTCCTTCCTATCAGAGATGGGCAAGAGAGACGACTTCGGCCTGCCCCCCTCCTGCTCTGACGCAAAAGCAAACATTAACCCGGTCTGAATGATGGCCCCACGAGGTCTTTCATGCCGCAAAACCAGTAAGCAAGCATACCCAGACAGATTCAAGTCTGCATGTGTGGGGCAAGTGCCGAGTCAAAAAGCCCTTGACTCGAGTTTTTTTCCCAAATCTTCCACACTTGCGACTTGAGTCTCCACGAGACAGCAAAAAACACTGATTTTCTCGACTTGAGTTCCCATCCCTGAAAAGTACATCAAGGCATTCCAGAACACATTAATTATGTATACTTACAAAATGACACAGTATAAATTATTTGGGCAAGGTTATGGGAACAAGACATTCATATGCTTCTATAATTCAAAATCAAACTCATTGACAGATTTATAGGTGGATAAATCCAGAGCTGATTCAGACCCCACTTAGGAAAAGAAATAATTAAAATATTTTAATCGTAGTCTGCTGTGGATACCAAAAAATGTTGTCACAAAGGAACCAAGGAAAGGGGCTAATGGAGATTTATAGTGTTGGGTTCTGTAAAAATTAAAGGGCTAAACTTCTTAAGAGCCTCTCTCATTCCCAGTCTCTTTGCTGTTTGTAAAAGATACACTGATGTTTTCTGTAAAACCTTTGTTGTACTGTGCAAATATTATGAGAAGTTATAATGAAAATATTATTAGCTTTGATTGGCTCCAGTGTTTGAAAGTAAGCAATTACAACAAGAGAATTTCCTTTTGGCAAGTGTGGAATACAATATTATTATGTAAAGTTAGGTGTATTTTTAACTATAACTCAACATTAATTTAAGCTGTGTTTCCTTCCTTTAAAAATGGCTTTATCTTATTTTTTTCCCCCCCTCAAACTTCTTGAGAATAAATGGATGCAAATAAGCTACTAGTGCGTGGATACTGTACTTGTCAGACAACAGAAATCCTTAAACCATTTCTGCCCAATGTTGCATATACGCAACAGGGATCAAATGCGTATACCTATGGGCTGGGCAGAAATGGGTTAAAATTGTCGCCACAAGGCCTGTTTGCGAGCCCTAGCGCTGGTGCTTTGCACTGGGCTAGCACCGGTGGAGAACTGGAGTTCTGCCACTTGGCTGTTGTGCAGATCGCCAGGCAGTAGAGAGGTAGGTGGGGGGGTGGGAGGAGCCAGGAAGGAGGCGCTTTGGGGTGGGGGAAGTGGGGGGGGTGGGTGGGGAGGAGTCATGCCAGGTGGCGGGAGGAATCCAGAGCCTTCATGTCCCCTTCTCCCAAGGAAGAAGTGGTGGCTGCCTGATAAGTGCAGGAAGCAGTGGCAGCCATTTTCGGCGTCGCTGCAGCCCCACGCCCTGGGCAGCTCAGGATTGAGCTGCCCGTTGGTGCATTCTGTGGTAAGAAAAAGAACTTTTAAAAAGTTTGGAATATACTTTTACTGTTTGGAATAATCATTATAGTGAAAATACACCTAATAAAGATGCAACAGTAAATTATGTGAAAGAGAAAGCAACCCTATACCCATTTACTTGAGAGTTAGTCCCATTGATCTACTGAATAAGTATGCATAAGATTGCACTGACAGTTGCATATTGGAATATTGTGGATTATGATATAAGGGTTTTTATAGAGGTATAAGACAATGTACTGTATGCATATTTTATTTTTATAAATAAATGAATACTTAAATGAGATGTCTGGCTAGGATGTAACAGTTTTTATCCTGCTTCATTTTAAGCTCTTAGTATTGATAAGTGTTCCAGTTCAGCAGCAGGAATCTATGTGCAGAAGCAGACTTCCTCAAGTGTAACTCGTACATCCGCAGCGTGAAAGGACTGCACCACAAGATAAGCAACAAAGGAAAATTCAAGAGAAAGACCAGAGATTTTCAACCTTTTTCATCCCAGGGCACATTGACAAGGTGCTAAATTGTCAAGGCACACCATCAGCTTTTTGATAATTGACAAGGCAAACCATACTGCTGGTGGAGGACTAACATCCCCCAATGACCCTAATAATAAATGACCCTCCCCCAAATTCCCACAGCATACTTGCAGACCCTTCGTGGTACACCAGTGTGCCATGACACACTAGTTGAAAATCAGTAAGATAGACCTTCCGTTTGCACTGATCTGGATTCACAATTGGTTGGACAACCATACACAAAATGTGGTCATTGTTGGCTCCTGGAACATAAGAACATAAGAACAGCCCCACTGGATCAGGCCACAGGCCCATCTAGTCCAGCTTCCTGTATCTCATAGCGGCCCACCAAATGTCCCAGGGAGCACACCTGATAATAAGAGACCTGCATCCTGGTGCCCTCCCTTGCATCTGACATAGCCCATTTCTAAAATCAGGAGGTTGCACATACACATCATGGCTTATAACCCGTTATGGATTTTTCCTCCAGAAACTTGTCCCATCCCCTTTTAAAGGCGTCCAGGCCAGACGCCATCACCACATCCTGTGGCAAGGAGTTCCACAGACCAACCACACGCTGAGTAAAGAAATATTTTCTTTTGTCTGTCCTAACTCTCCCAACACTCAATTTTAGTGGATGTCCCCTGGTTCTGGTGTTATGTGAGAGTGTAAAGAACATCTATCTATCCACTCTGTCCATTCCCTGCACAATTTTGTATGTCTCAATCATTTCCCCCCTCAGGTGCCTCTTTTCTAGGCTGAAGAGGGCCAAACGCCGTAGCCTTTCCTCATAAGGAAGGTGCCCCAGCCCCGTAATCATCTTAATTGCTCTCTTTTGCACCTTTTCCATTTCCACTATGTCTTTTTTGAGATGCGGCGACCAGAACTGGACACAATACTCTTGGACTCCTCCTTGGACGACACCAAACTTTTCCAAGTGGTGAAGACCAGAAGTGATTGTTAGGAACTCCAGAAGGATCTCTCCAGACTGGCAGAATGGGCAACAAAATGGCAGATGCACTTCAATGTCAGTAAGTGTAAAGTCATGCACATTGGGGCAAAAAATCAAAACTTTAGATATAGGCTGATGAGTTCTGAGCTGTCTGTGACAGATCAGGAGAGAGATCTTGGGGTAGTGGTGGACAGGTCGATGAAAGTGTCGACCCAATGTGCGGCGGCAGTGAAGAAGGCCAATTCTATGCTTGGGATCATTAGGAAAGGTATTCAGAACAAAACGGCTGATATTATAATGCCGTTGTACAAATCGATGGTAAGGCCACACCTGGAGTATTGTGTCCAGTTCTGGTCGCCGCATCTCAGAATGCCAGATGCAAGGGAGGGCACCAGGATGAGGTCTCTTGTAATCTGGTGTGCTCCCTGGGGCATTTGGTGGGCCGCTGTGAGATACAGGAAGCTGGACTAGATGGGACTATGGCCTGATCCAGTGGGGCTGTTCTTATGTTCTTAGTTTGGGAATCACTGCTCTAGATGTGAATTTCCTGCTTCTGGATTTTTCCTAAAGCAGGACCCTCTCCAAGAATCTAACAAGAATTTTCTTTACTGATCTGGATAACAATGAAAGAGAGGGACTAGTTGGACTTGGGAATGGGAGCTCCAAAGTCCCTGAGGTATCTGGTAGGCCACTGTGGGAATGGGTACACTTGCAGGTACTCCTGTAGGTTCTTGAATCTAAACTGCATAGACTTTTGAAGGTCAAAACCAGCACTTTGAATTAGGTCTGGAAACATGCCAGAAGCCAGCATACACCCAAACAACAATAGAATCACATGCTTCAAATGTGAATCAAATGCTTCAAATGCTAGGCTTCCATAGTGTCAAAGTATCATGCACCACAGTTTCTAAATGCTCTTCAAAGTCGGCTCCATGCGTGGCAACTCTGTCAACGGTATGTGGCCAAGACATGCCCGATTGTCTCAACTCTGCTTTTCTAAGCAAGTCCATTGCTGATAAAGCTGTTGTGCCAACACTACATTCTCTCTCTGCCAACATCGCTGCCACCCAAGAAGACCTCCTGCTTGGAAGAGCTCTGTAGGTATCTGTCCTCCAAGTTTTGAATTTTGCAGTGGAATATTATTAAATCTCACCAGAAACCATTCCTGTCTCCATTTCCTTAACCATCATTCACTCCATGATGACAACTGCAATTGATTTTCTCAAATGAAGGCATCCATCATTCCAGCAATCCCTGACACCTGTCTAAACCTGTCATTCTTGATTACCATTATTATCTATCAAGCCTGCCAAAGGAAAAGAAGTCTCCTTTTTAAAGCACCCCCCTTCTTTCCTGCTTTTCCTCTTGCCTCTTTTATTGAAGCAGACACTTCAGCCAGAAAAAGCAGGGCAGATCCTTTCAGTGTATATGCACCATTTACTGCATCCCATTCAAAGAACAAAATATCCAATTGCTTTTTAATCCCTTCTCCCTTAACAGGGATTTCCAAATGCTTTTCTTTCAACAGCACTATCTTCTCCATGTCGGGAACCCAGGCATTTGTAGTTAAATCCCAGGCTCAGCAATATCATAGCACTTAATCACAGTGCAAAACAGTTAACATCATCTCGGCCTGAACATCACACAATGTTCTGATGCCTAATCCTGAGAGGCAGAAATCAAATCCCTTTTATCTTATCTCCAGCAACTGCTGGAGTGAGAGCCAGACCATGGAAGGCCGAAGTAGGGAATGCAACACAGTGGTGCTTGAGAAGACAGAGAAGAAACGCAAGCATGTAGAGTCTCCTTACGATTCCCCATCTATTTGCTCATTTGGGTAAGAAGGGAAACCATGAAATTGGGGGAAAATGGCAGTATAGGTTGGCCCTTGTTATCCATAGGGGAACCCTTCCCAACCCCCCTTCCCACAGATATCAAACCTACAGATATTAAGATCCTTGTGGGGGGGGGGTGTTCAGAAGACCTCTGGACACAACCAGAAGTGTCTTCTGGTTGCATCTGGAGGTGTTCTGAGCTGCAGGGAGGCTGTGCTCAACCTCCCTGCACCTCAGAAGTCCGACCACAGGCTTCTGAAAGACATTTCCCATTTTTCGTTAAACTGGCAGTACCTCTGAAAGCCTCCAGGAGGTTTCGTGAGTCTCTCCAGATGCAGGTTGGGACCCACATTGTCAAGTCCGGAACTTGCAGATAAGCTAACCTGTATTAACAATATTGTGAGTTTATATTTGTAGTATTATTATTAGGCTGGATCCTAACCTTGTAATCTGTGAGCAGAAGGGGAGCTCTGCAGTGTGTGTGAATTGTATTTCTTCTTAAGGAATTGGCCTCTTAGGCATGAAACTTCTCCCTTCCCCTCTTGAATGGCTGTGGAATATTGCTCAATGCTGAGTTCCAGTTTAATTAGGAGAATGGGCAACATCAGTTTTAAAATCAGAGCAATGTGCACTCTGCGCAACTTTTAATTCCTTCGGTTCATTTGCATCTTCCCCCAGCGCACATTAACAACGAGCACATGTGCCTTGATAAAACACTGAAAACAAAAGCAGTCTTTGATGTGGTTGCATATAGGATTGCATGCAGCGTCTTTCAGGGTAGCATTTCACTGCTGTGCATGTTCATATAACACCATGCAACTGAACTTCAGTTCAATCCCATTGAGATTGTTGCTTGCAGTGTTTTATCAATGTGCCCATGGCGCACCTGTGACTGGCACAATAAAATAAGATCCAGCCCTGGTACATCTGGATTACATGAAAATTGTGGAAAGTTCATGCACAGGGTAACAATGTGCTTGCAAACCACTGTAAGAGGAGACAAGAGATGATGGTCCATCATCCTCACTTTTTCTTAAGGTGGTACTCCAGGAAAACCTGTTGCCTCCACTGAGTCACTCCATTGCCAGCACTGCAAGCACAGCCTGGCACATTCCTTTCTCCTAATGAAAATATGAAAATGTACAGAAATGCATCTCTTATTATTGCTTTCCTTTTTAGAAAAGCGATGAATAGATTACGTTACAAATTCTAAACACAGATGTATTGTGCTTGTTGGGTTTGTTCCAGGCTACATGGAAACATACAAAAGCTTGCCGCTGAATCAATCTTGCTTTAAAACGTGGCCCATTCAAACTCAGCTAATTCCCAAATCTCAAATGCAAAAGCAAATTATTACATTATATCGCTTATTGTAAGCAAGCTGATGGCGCTCTCTCTCTCTCGCTCTCTCTCTCTGCCATGTATATATCATAAAAGGCTAGTTTAAACGATAACATGATATAAGGCTAGTCAAATATAATTTGGACAAGGAAAGCCAGGAAGACAATGGATGCCTTTGCTAAATGTATATATTGTATGCACAAGGAGTTCTTATGAATTTTATTTTCATGAAATTGAAATCTGACTCCAAACAAGTAGAAATAGCCAAGCAGGGTGTGTGTGTGTGGAGGGGGGGGAGAGAAATCTTGGCTGAGCTTTATATAAAGATGAGATAACCACAAAATCAGCCACGTGAGAAAAGGCCTGGCCATTGACACAGTCAAGCAAAACAAGCCCTACTCCAAGCCAACAAAAGCCAGTCTCTCCGGTTTGGAACTCCTGTTTATGAAAACTCCGGATTTTGGAAGGGTGTCCTTTTCAAACGAGCCTGATGCTGGTAGATCAGGACTAAAATTTCTCAGTTTTTATGTAGACTGAGTTCTCACCAAGATGGTCAACCTGTGGCTAGAATGCTGCACCACTTCCCAAATGGGGGCTCCCAGGATTGAATGGTTCTCCCCCATTACCATGCCACAGGAAAGGCTAGCCTAGAGTCCTTCTCTTTGCCATTTAACTATTGATGTAGGGTTTTTGTCTCTTAAAAATGGAGGCACATTCAATCATACCAGCGCATCTACTTGCAACACTTTATCCAGGGGAGCATTCCAAGTTTTGAACCTTCGCCTTAGTGGGAAATGCTATTGCTCAGAAGCAGATCACAAGGGCTTTGAGTCATAATTTATAGCTCTGGATTATTGCCCCCATCCAGAAAGAACGGTTGGCAGACAGAAACAGGATCCCACGGATATATTGCTGGGCTTGGTGCTGTATGTGAGCAACGTAGCTAGCTTTAGAAGGTGCCTGGACAAATCCATGGCCAACAGGTCTATCAATGGCTATCAGCCATAATGACTAATGGAGCATATTCAGAGGAAGAATGACACTGAATACCAGTCACTAGGAAGCAACCTAGGGGTCTCTGTGCCACTTTCCATCAGGAAGGCAACAGGCCTTTTACCCATTCTCCTGCTTCCCTCCTTCCTTTCTCCCTCAATTCTGTGCCTGCTGGATTGCTTTTGAAATCCTCTCCCTAAGAAAGGGCCCTTGGTTCCCTTGCTTAACTTTCCCTCCACCTTCCATGATCTCACCTGTGCTTCTTCCATTTGCTATATAGGGGAACATATTGAATCTCAGCTAACTCATCACTCCATGGTTCAGACAGAATGACTGACAGACCAACCTTAATCTGCTCAGGTGCATCTGGGCCTCATGGCTTCCACTGTATCCAGCACAGCTTAGGAGCAGGCTGGAGGTCTGCTTGGGGTAAGGAGCTATTTTTCCCAATGGGGCAACTTGGATCTGTGAACAGCTGCTGCAAGTCCAAGTGACCTCATGTAGGGCGTTCAGGCCCGGGAGAGAGGATAATACGTATATAGCAGAGGCCTGCTCCACCAGTCCCACCTCCCTACTGGACCTGATCCAACCTGCATTCTGCCTTTCCCACCCAGAAATACATCCTCCCTGCCTTCAATCTACCTCTCTTCACCCCTCCACTGCCTGGTGTGACTCTTATCTCCACCAGTCGCCAGTTCTCAGGATACAGCATTGGTGGGGCAGCGGAGACCTGCGTACTCTCCAGGTGACGCAAAATGTACCTTTACGGCACATTTCCAGCACGCTTGGCCAGTGCAGGGACCGCTGCTCTGACTTAAGCTCTGGTTTCGATTGCGCTCTTAGCCTTCAGTATATCCATCTCTCTCGTTCTTGGTAAATGCCCATTTCCATTGAGACATGCCCCAGTCCCTGCACACGTGTTTGTACTCTCTGTGTGCATGTTATTACTCATGCCCAAGGTGCATATGGTAACAAAATACACCCAACTGCATTATTTTCATTACTCTACAATCCACCACTTGAGTGAGCAGCTCTTCAAAGCATGCCATACTCACTAGGCACAAAGGCTCAAGCTGATTGCTTAACAAGGGCAACCTCTTGTAGTACAAGTCCATGCGATTACAGATGCCAAGGAATGTACGACCATGCTCTAGAAAGACTCCATGTTATAAATAACATTCCTTGGGGGGGAAAAGTAGTAAAATATTTTTGGTAATTAAAAATGAATACACCACAATGCAAAGAGACCTCTTAAGTTCTTCCGAAAATGATTTAACTAGTTTGTTTCTGACAGCTCAATATGTCTGGAAAATGCAAAATGAACAGTAGTTTATAAAGCATGACCCACAAAGTGTCTAGTGTGGCATGGCAGGAGGAAGATGACATTTTGATCCAATGCCCCTATGCAATGACCTACCCAGCCTTCTGCTGAGCCAGGTGTCTCTGATTTGGGTGGAATTACAAGAAGACTAGGGGCTGCCAGCCTGTGTGCTTGGTTCTGCAATGAAAAGCATTGTAATTGCTTAGAAATGCTGCTTTGTGCCATCTGAGGCCGAAATGGTGACCATCTGCGGAATATTCTGGTGCTAAGCAAAATTGTTCACATTCCTAAATAGAGGAGTTTATTGAAAAGCATTTGTCAGTTAGTTCTTTCTTTCTTTCTTTCTTTCTTTCTTTCTTTCTTGTTGTGATTTTTGAAGTTCTCATCTGTGAGCAGATGCATGATTTCTCCATCTGCCAGGTAAGGAACGATTTAACGCAAATTGTTTAGTGGAACAAATTTACTGGAACAAAAGTTTATTTGGAACAGTTGGAACAGTTCCACCGTTTAGTGGAACAAATAAGTGTTATTTGTTAATCAACTGGATTAAAATTAATCAACTGGATTAAAATAATCTCCAACTCTGTGTGGTAACATTGTTAATAATTAGCACAGCTATGCCAGTGCTGTTGTAGGAATTATGCAAAGTAATGAAAACCGTTCCAGAGTTGAGAGCAAACAGGACAGGAATGATCAACTGATCTGGCATTGTAAGACAGAAGGGAAGAGAGGTGTGAGATGATTTGCTTTTAAAAAAAATGGTCTTATCCCATAACCTGGATGAACTTTGCACTATGTTTAAGGCAGCAATCCTATATGCACTTACCTGAGAGTAAGTCCTACTGAAATCAATAGAACTTATTTCTGAGTAGACATGTC
This sequence comes from Tiliqua scincoides, assembly GCF_035046505.1. Lineage (NCBI taxonomy): Eukaryota > Metazoa > Chordata > Lepidosauria > Squamata > Scincidae > Tiliqua > Tiliqua scincoides. Next base: position 22,138,657 of record NC_089824.1, read on the forward strand.
TAGATTTGTGCTCTCAGTTTGTTTGTAGTTCGCTTTGCAAAACAGTGATTGAGATAGTATCACTCCTATTTCTGTCATTTTTGTCTTTAGAAGAGAGCATTTGCAGAGTAGTACCTATTGGTTAGTACCTGCTACACAGCACTATAAGAGACTTGAACCCGCATTCCGAGTCATCCCAAGGCTGCATGTCACCCAGTGTGATGCTTACCTGCATAAGGTACCTGTCATTGAACCATGAAGTCAATCTGACTCCTAGGAGTGGAAAATCCAGGTACTCCGGTGAAACCTCCCCCCCCATCCAATTCCGCAGATGAAACCTAACCAGGTCTACTCAGAAGTAAGTCCTATTGTGTTCAATAGGATTGCAGCCTTACAGCCCAATCCTGTCCACACTTTCCTGGGAGTAAGCCCCATTGAATCTAATGGGACTTACTTCTGAGCAGATATGCATAGGATTGGGTTCTTAGTGTGTTGCCCCAACTTCCAGACTGTACACTATTGTTCATATATATATATATATATATATATATATATATATATACAGACAAACCAATATATATTGGAGGGGAGGGGGAGGTCATCCCTGCTACCTGGGAGTAAGGTTTTACCAAGGTAGCCTCTTTCAATCTGTACTCTTTGGGTGGTGGTAGCAATAGCTATCTTTTCCCATTTCATTTCCAGGTTATTATTGTTAATTATGATGATGATGCAGTATTTATATACCACCTTTCTCACTGACTCTCACAATGAGTGAGAGTCTTACAGACTCAAGGCAGTTCACATAGGCAGGCTATCATCAAAGCGCCCTTCCCCCCCTTTTTTTTTTTACAAATGGATTTTTTACAATTATTCTTCTAATCTATGAGAAACTCATAGAACCCTCCATTTCTAGATGTATTTTCCCCTTCACGGTGTGGTCATTATTCTTTTCACTGCATCGCATATATGTCTTTTGAGCTTCTTGCAAGAGCAGCTACTAATCAGCCTGGCTGTTATTCATTCTTTGCAGTGACCTCCAACTTCTCCACCTTCTCATGGCTGGTTACACAGGCCAACACACATTTTGCTTCCTTAAACATTACACCAATTCCTGGGTATATTTCGGGTGCTGATTCCAAAAATGGCATCTGTTTTGCCCTGTCACGTCTAGTTTTGAAGATATAGTATAGCCTCATTAGTGAATGGTTCAAACAGCTTCCTCATGAGGAAGCCATGGTAGGGCAAATGGTTGGCAACCTTCAGTCTCAAAAGACTATGGTATAAGCCTACAGCACCCAGTATTCCCAGGCGGTCTCCCATCCAAGTACTAACCAGGCCTGACCCTGCTTAGCTTCCAAGATCAAGCTTGGAAGCTTGAGCATGTGCATGTGATTGCACATGCTCAAGAGATTGGGCATGTGCAGGGTAACAGGTAGGGCAAAATGGATGCCATTTTTGGAATTGGCACCCCAAATTCATATCAAACCACCATAAAGTTTGGAAAAAACTCTTCTGACCCTCAATTTTGTAGGCTTGTGTTATCATAGCGGCTCCTTGCAGCTTCAATGTCTTGTTAGCTTTGGCTTCAGTCTCCCATTCGAGGCACAACCAGAGTTACTCCTGCTTCGCTTTCTTAGGACAGGTGACAGCTCAACTTCCAAACCACATCTCCTGCCCAGTTTACCCAGTTAGTGAAGCGGGGAGCAGGAAGGTGGGTACCAGTCACTACTCACTAGGCACTGTGCCCATTGTGTCGTCCAAATATCCTTACAAGGAATGAAGTAAAGCTGTTTTTAATCGGTTTAGCAAAGTTGACACAATTGAAACTCCAACTCAAAATTTGGCCATCAAAATGTGGACCGTTAATTCAAAAGCTGTGACCCCTGCAAACAAGAATCCTCCAAGGTGCAACTACTATCATCTCCCCTTCCTTCGGCACCAATCAATAAGAGCCATTCAGTGGAAAAGCTTTTTAGATTTCGTCAAAACTACTTGCCGTACTCTGGGCAACTTCCCACAGATGCTCTTTGGAAAGAAATCGTGCATAAATAATGAGCCAATAATGTGTATCATAGCAATGCTTCACTTTAATGCGATAAACTCCCTTGGCTAATTTTGGCAGCAGAATGACCTGTTTTCTGAAGATTGCCTTCTAGTTCAGTGTTACGCATACTTTTTATGCTTGGGCTTCCTTTAAACTTGCCCTAGTTTCCAAGCCCTCCAACCTTACGTGATTCCCGTCTGCAGACAAGCACAAAGCATTGTAGCATGCAGTATATTCTCATGCAGCCCATTCTCGTGTGCTGCTGTAGACTGGAGGCATCAGTGTGTAAGCTAAGACAAGCCCTGCTGGATCGGACCAATGGTCCATTACTCCAGCATCCTCCTTTCCATAGCAGATACTTCCAACCAGATACATCCAGGAAATGCAGGCGCTTGAAGATGTAACCACATATCCCACTATTGCTCATGAACCTCCAAACCTCCCCAGTTGGCAGTTCCAAGTCTCTCATCATTTTGGTTGCCCTTTCCTAGCTCTATGTTTTTTCTGATTGTTTTGTTTGTTTTTTAACATGGGGCAGTCACAGCAATACTGTATAGCAGCAAGTCCTTGCTTAAAGTTGTCAATAGATTCTTGGAAACTGCAACTTTAATCAGGACAACTTATAATGAAAACAATTTCAACATTGGCTAAAGTTTGACCAAAAGGGTAAAGTACTCATTTACTTTAATGAAATGAGTTTAATGAAAGTATTTACTTTAAAAGTAAAGTACTTACTTTAAATTACTTACTTTACTTACTTTAAATTTACTTACTTTATTTACTTACTTTACTTACTTTAAAGTACTTACTTTAAATTTAATGAAAGCACTTACTTTCATTAATGAAAATTTACTTATGGAATTAATGAAAATTTATTAATGAAATTAATGAAAATTTATTGATTTGATTGAATGAATTAATGAAAATTTTTTGATTTGATTGAATGAATTAATGAAAATTTAGTTACTTTCATTAATGAAAATTTAATGAAAGTACTTACTTTAAAAGGGTAAAGTAAGTACTCATTCTGAGTAAAGTTCAACTAAAAGGGTTACTTTGGTCAGTGTAGGGCAGCCCAATCCTATCCCTGGAGGCATCCAGCGGCACCACCAAGGCTGCTAAAAGTCTCCTTGGGGGAAGTCCTAGGCCCTGCAATGGGGCTTCTCAAGTCTGCATGAGCTCTTTTGCCAGTGCAAACTTGAAAGCCTTCATGTCAGGCTTTGCAGCCCAACACAGAGGATAGAATACACTGGAGCAGAGCTCAGCTGGTGCTCTTTTTTCAGATACGTCACTTACTAAGTGCATTCTCATGTAGTTTTTTTAGTAATTCTCATGTATTTTTTCTCATGTAAATTCTCATGTATTTTTTATAGTCTTTCAGTGTCCGCTTGTGGAAGAGCTCTGAAACGGGTCCTCTCCCCTTTTCTCCAGTTCCTCCAAACATTTTACTCAGTTGGGTCAATTATATTAATATTTTGTCATTTCAAAAAAAAAAAAAATTCTAAAAATATGGAGCCGTGTTCACTCTCCATATAGTATATGTGTTTGTCAGTCTGTGAACACACATTGTGTCAGTGATTATAGTTACTTCCAGATTTTTCTAATGTTTATTCCCCATTTGTCTAGTACAAATCTAAAATTACATTTTCCTTGCTTGACTTCTTTAGTTTCTGGAACCAGAGGTTACTTTCCACAAAGTTCAAGAATGTAAGGTCTTGTCTTCCTTTGAGTTTGTTTTAGTTAGGAAGGAACATCGGTTTTGCCACATCAGGACATTTGTTTGTTGCCTCTCTTTCTCTCTATAGCCAGTTTCCCCTTTACATAAAAACATAAGAAGAGCCCCGCTGGATCAGGCCAAAGGCCCATCTAGTCCAGCTTCCTGTATCTCACAGTGGCCCACCAAATGCTTCTGGGAGCACACAAGACAAGATACAACCTCCATCCTGGTACTTTCCCCTGCATCTGGCAATCTGAGACAGCCTATCTCTAAAACCAGGAGCTTACACATACCTACAATAACTTGTATCCCATGATGAACTTTTCCTCCAGAAATTTGTCCAATCCCCTCTTAAAGGCATCTAGGCAAGATGCCATCACTACTTCCTGTGGCAAGGAGTTCCACAGACTAACTACACACTGGGTAAAGAAATATTTTCTTTTGTCTGTCCTAATTCTCCCAACACTCAGTTTTAATGGATGTCCCCTAGTTCTGGTGTTACGTGAGAGGGAAGAGAGTGTCCCTATCCACTCTATACATCACCTGCTTCCCACGCCTCCTGGACCCCAGTATCCAGTATACCCCTTAGGTTTAAAGGGGTATCAGGTTTTAAAAGCCCCCTTTTTCCCTGCAGCAGTGCAATCCTGGGGATTTCATTGCTGCTTTCCACCCTGCCCCTGCAAAGACTACAAAGACTTAACCTGGTCCTCAGACTCCCAGAGAGTTTGTGAACCAGTGGACATGACTAGAGAGATATGCATCTCTCTAGATTGCATTTAGGGCCCAATCCTATTCGGTCCTACCACCAGAAGGAAAATTGGGGTGAAAATAGAGGGCTACATGGACTCATGATCAGATTCAGTACAAGCAGTTTCATATGTTCATATGATCTCTTGTGACTCTGCAGAAAATGCTTGGGAAAATTTCTTGAACTAGCAGAGCAGCCATAGGGCAGCCCTTGTGCTTGGCAGGGCCCAATCAAGTGTACATAGAAAAAGACCTCATGCCAAGACCAGGGCTGCCTGCCACATCTGCTGAAGCGATGTAGAAAAGAAAAGCTCCTTACTGCACTTACCAATGAATGCACACTGTCCTTGCAAATAAAGCCAGGAATCCTACACTTCCAGCTTTAAGGAAACTGTACTGGGAGCAAAATGATGATGACCCACCTTACTCAGGCAAGTGAGAACCAGATCGTTGCAGTTCATGGCAGCAGTGGGCTGAAAGCAGGAGGAGACAGCAGACTCAGGGTGAATGCACCCCAAATCCGCTGCTCCCTCAGACCTTCACAATCCACCGCTGAGACAGTCTGCTTCACCTTGCCTTTGGTTGGACCAGCAGCAGGTCTCTGAGATTAATCCCCCAGGGTAAAGGTGATGGGGTGGGATAGAAGAATCCATAGCGAAATGTGTGCGTAAAAGATGCCAGTCACACGGAATCACACTGGGGACTTTATAAACAAAAGCATGCTCAGCGCACTCTTTAAACAAGGCATGTGTCAGGGTGGAGGCTCTCAAGAGAATGAGAGCAAATTAGAGATGCATGACCACTGGTAGTTACCAAACATCCAATTCCCAATAAATCAAAAACTCCGTAATTTAATTCTTCTGCTTCTTTCCCCCTTTTTGATGCCGTTTTACAACCAAACATCATGTTAAATTGAGTGTGACAGCTATTGGACATGTGAGAATAGAAACTCCCACCCAACCTCTTGTAACAACTAAACAATGTATTGCTTGCAATACAGTATAACTGGCTGGGAAAGAGCAGCACATAAAACTTGGACTGGTGAAAAAACACACATGTGGCTTGTCAGAGGGCTGTCTTTAGTTTCTAGTTCATCTGGGCCTAGGGAAGGCCAATGAGGAGATCATACAAGCTCAACCACACACATACAGTCTTTGGATGCAAAGCTGCCATTGTTTCCCCAGTGCACTCATAAGGCCTGTCTCATTCTGAGGCTTTCTGGGCTCGGCCCTTACAGAGGCAGTATACAACAGTGCGTGGGGGGGGTGGGAAAGTCACACAATTATTAACAGACTATTGTTGGCATCCTTCAGTCTCGGAAGACTATGGTGTCACGCTCTGAATGGTGGTTCTGGAACAGAGTGTCCTCTCCAGTGCGCGAAGCCTGGGTAAAGTGGGTATGGAGGATAGGCTGTTACCCATGCAGCAAATCCCCCCTCTCCACGTTGCTGAAATGGTCCAATGGAAAGGCAGAGGCCAACACGGTTGGTTCCAGCGGCATTGCAGGAGTTGCCAGAACATGACTGTGTTCAGCCATGAACTGCCTCAGGGACTCCGGCTCCGGATTTTGCCGCGAGGTTGATTCCTGAAGCCTTTTCCATAACTGGATGTAGCCACAAGGCAGTGGAGGTTTGGGATCAGAGTTTTCCTTCTCTCAGATGAGCTGCCTCCCCAGGCTGAAGAGTCCCATCTACCCGGTGGCTGTTTAGTCGCCTCTTACGACAAGTACAGCCAAACTGAGGGCCTAGTCTTATCCCCAGCCCCCAGGGGTGTAACAGTCTATTACACCATTCATATTCTGCAGTCCAGATCAGACCTATAAATACACTGAGCCAATTTTGAATTTTTCACAGTAACGACATCAAAACGGATATTGAACAAAGAGTAGTGAAAAGGAGGCTGGAGGCAGATCTTTCAGTAACAGTTCTGTTCTAAAATTGGAGCTGCGGTGGTCCAGTTGTTTAACCTTCAGAGAATTCCCTCTAAGCATCGATTCAGGTGGATTAATTTCTGTTTGGAGATCCAGGAATGTAACACTTAGAAGCAGTATTCTCAAGCAGACCACCTTTTGGAAAGGATATCAGAGCAGATAGCTGATATGGTGATATGGCCACATAGGCTTCTATCAGTCAGTGTGGCAGGAGGTAGGTGGTGTGCCTCTAGCTTAATTTGCCCAAGGTCACCAGAAGGGTGTGAGCTCTTGGGGTTACGCTGGACGACAAAGAACCGTGATTGATTGTGAATAGTTAGCTGATAACTCAGTAAAACAAAGGTTGCTCTTCTGAAAACACGCATGCCAGGGTTCTCGCTGTGCTCAGAAAGGTTTTCAGAGACCACTGTTCATTTGCTTCTGTCGATCCATTGTAAATATATTGAGTTATATGTTTCTGTATTGCTATATTTTGTTAAGCCTGTAAAAAAAAAAATAGACAGGTGGCCAAAAATGAGTATGGGTGGGTGTGCCGGCATCAAGAAAAAAATAAAAACATTTGCCAAAAGGAAACTCAGGCAATTGTTTGCCAAACTCAGGAAACCTATGGCAATTATATAAATCAGGTCACAAGGTTTCTCTTCCCAGATTTGGGTTCCACATATTTGACCCCCCTCTCCGCAAACACAGGGGAAGCAAAATGACCTTGCATAAAGGAAAGGTCCCAAAAATTAGGTAATGGTGGGACAGGGGAACATGTAACAGTAGGTGAAGATAGAACCATTAGGCCCAAATCTTAACCAAAATTTCCATCACTGGCATAGCTGTGCCAATGGGGCATGTGCTGTATCCGGCAGTTGAGACCTTCTCAAGGTAAGGGAATGTTTGTTCCTGTACCTTGTGCCCTTACTTTGGTACTGGAAAGTTGGTTGATTGCACCCTTATTCTGCAAAGGAAGATACATAATGCCATACCCTACTCAGATCTGCTGGTGTACACTCCCAGTGTTGTCATTCGCCCAAGATTGCTCAGATCAGTTGTGGACCATTCTTCTGAAAAGCAATATAAAAATAATTCCAGAAAGGTTCAACAGAACCTCAGGTAACAGAAGCTTAAGCAAGCCCTTAGCATGAGGTTCTGTTGAATCTTTTCTAAAGTTTTAAAAATATTATCTTGCGATAGATTTGTCCACAGCTAAAATAAACCTAACAGCTGTACCTTGTTTGTGTTCTAAAAGGTTAAAATAGAAACCCTTCCCTGCATGCCATGCCTGGATCCTGATCAATGCTTTTCCCCAAGAGCTGTTATTATAAGTTTTGTTTAAGACAGAAGCACAAATGATGTGTTTAGCACCATATCTGGTTTGACCTTTTCAAACCCACAAACACAACCACTGCAAGATGGCCATCAACAGAGATGAAAAATATGAAGGTCTACATATCCTTAACAGTCCCAGAGGTTTATTTGGGTAAGATGCCCATGCTGACAGTATTAGAACTGTCAGTGGTTGTGTGAAAATGACCAGATTACAGCCAAGAGAGGAAATAAAAATGAGTGAGATGCAAAAAACATTTTCTTTTTCAATACTTGACATAAAAGTGTCAGCGCTATAATAAAAAAATGATAAATTCCGACTTTAATAGTATCCAGTCACTCCTAAATAGAGTTGGCACTAAAGCTATTTTCTTTGGGACTCTCAGTGACCCCACAAATTTTAGACTTGGAAGTATGGGGTGTGGGAGGAGAGTTCTTCAGAACCCAGGATTTGAACCTTAAAAATATATGGTTGAAGTAGCTACAAGCCTTCCAAAAATTCACATTTTCATGGAAGAGGGACAGGAGTGAAGAGTTAGAACGAGCCTTTAACCACATAACCTGTAGATTACTTTTATTTTTTTTAATGGAAACTCCGCTGAGAAAAATATTCACATTTGCAAGAAAGAAAAACAACTGAACAGCAGCCTTTAAGAATGCTCCTTTTGACACAAGGAGGTGTGTCACAAAAGTTTGTGGTCAGTTTTATTGGCGTCAACTGAGTTGTTGCTTTAAAAAAAGCAATTCTGCAGAATGCCGGGGCACAATCCAGTCAAGCTTAAGCATGTGAAAGTCCCACTGATTTCAGTGAGAGAGTTAAAACACGGGAAATCAAAAGGAAATCAAAATAACAATACTTATTAGGACGTATATAAAGACCAATACATATTAGACAGTAGTAAGAAGGCATTCTTGTGGGGGGAAACGGAGCTTAGTGATTTAACAAAGGCTAGCATTAAAATATGATGCATCAGGGGTTGAAGAATTGCTTTTTACGACCCGACGCACTGTTCTTTCTAGCTTAACACTGATCGAATACCCAAAGGAAAAAGAAGGCATGTCTGTGACCCTGTGATTAGTCTGATCATGATAATGATATGATGATTATGGGCAAGCCTGTGCTGGAGAAGCAAGTAAAGACAAAAATGAAGATACAGTAGAGTACCCAATCCGTTTTCAGATCCTTTCTCCCAAGGAAAGGGGCTATTGTACGTAAACTTGCACAGTGGTTAAACAAATGACGGGTTTCTGCTTTTAAACAGATTGTGGTTCAGGAGCCAATTATATAACCAATTATCTCCTGTTATAACAAACACCCAAGTAGGCATTGTGGATTTCTGTGTTACCCTTAAGGCGCCTCCAGGTCGGTTTGGCAAAAGCCAAGAAGGGTGATGCCAGATCAGATGCAGTTGTTCCTGCCTCGAAGCAGCTCTTTCTGTCACTCTCAGTCTAATCAGACATGTGTCCTTGCAAGTTCGCCTTTACATTCATTTCACGTGACATGCGAGCTATTGCTAGCTGCTTTCACCAGCTATAAATCAGGCGTTGTTGTCTTCTGCCCACATATGATCCAATTATTCACCATGATAGTCCTACCCTCACCCGCTTTGACTCAAGTTGAAACAAATCATAATGGTTGGCCTTTGGGTCTTGTTCAGAGGCATTTTTAGACTTAGATTGACTCGAGTTAGAGTTTTTCAGAAAAGTGGGTCAGTCTTCTGGTTCCTCCCCCCCGCCTTGTGCAGCCAACCAGCCAGCCCTCCTCCCCTGCAGCTCCCTCTTCCTGGACAAAACCTACCCTGTACCCTCTTCCTTCCAAGCCCACTGCTCACAACTTTTAGATTGTGCCATTCTGGGGCACGGGAGCAGCAAAAAGCAAAGAATAAGCCAGTGGGTGCACAGAGACTCACACAGCGGGGTGGGCCAAACACTCAAGGAACTCGAGTCTATGAGTCAAAACTCGGTTTAAAAAAAAATACACAAGAGTCACTTCTGGGTTCAAAGACTTCTGGGTTCAAAGCAATGAGTGTGTATGAGTTGGTAAAAACATGTGTTTTGGCAACTTGAGTCTGAGTTATCTGAGTGTTAGCCCATCCCTGGCAAGTACTCCTTCTGCAAGTACCACTTTTTGTGAGTTCTACTTTTTCAAGTGCCACTTCCTCCAATTGCTATGTGCAGGGTATATCTGTATTGCCTGACAGACACTTTGTTTGCACATGTGTCTGTCACCCCAGCAGTGACTGTTCTGGTGGCTGTCTGCTGGTATTCTTCTGCATCTTTTTAGATTGTGAGCCCTTTTGGGACAGGGAGCCATTTAGTTATTTGATTTTTCTCTGTAAATCGCTTTGTGAACTTTTAGTTGAAAAGCGGTATATAAATACTGTTAATAATAATAGTAATAATAATGTAATTAGCACTGGGTGTGTACCAGGACAACATGATCTAGGACAGTCTCATGACACTTCAGCTGGATGATGACAAGAGGCCTTTCGTCCTACAAGTTTCAAGGAAGGCCACAACTCTGTTCTATCAGAGCAATCACTCTCCCTGCACTCTAGCTGGCTGACTTAAGAGAAGCCTTGCCTTTCTTTCATTTCCTTTGGGAAAATTCCTTGATCAGCCCTTCTTTGCTTGCACATGAGATTTAAGACTGTCATCAATGCCATATCCTGGGTGCTTCCTGACTTGGAGCAAAGTTGTTGGCAACACAAAAGAAGAGCCTAGTTTCCCTCATCAGCTCTGTGGCCAAATCTATATACAATTACATTCTTAATTAATTAACTAGCCTGGCACCTTAGAGGCACAGAGTATAACCCACACAAGACATAACCAAGCTTTGGGCATGCTTGTTCTTGATCAGATTAGATGTACTGCTTGGTTAAGTAAAAAATATAAAGCTGATTCTATATTTCAGGGAAAACACATGGCTTTGATAGGTACTTAAACTTATGGTACCCCCCTGGCTATAAAATAATCTTCCACTTGAAAATGTTAGACAACACCACTGCCAAGGCAATTAGCAGTAGGTAATTGCTTGGAAAATTGTTGCTATTATCATTATAAACTTATTATTATTATTGCGTATGAGAGCCACAATTAAAACTGGGCACAGTTATAAAGACAACAGTTCACATTCCTGCTATTGTGGGAAGAGGGGCGAAGGCTTGTCTCTTCCTTGCTCCCCCAGGGCTGGAGTGATTGTGCAACTCCAGAGACCTGATTTCACTTGTTAAAGCTTTGCAATAATGAGTTGAGCAAATTTTTTAAAATCACACTATGTTACAAGAAGTCTGGGCAGGAACCCCCCTCCCAAGTTGATTTATCGAAAGGGTGGGGGGAGCAACCTCGTTCTGGTTTGAAGGAACCAATTTTATTCAGAACTTCCCACTCAAGAAACAATTGGAGTAATTATTTTGTTTGTCCAACGAAGTAAAGACTCACAAATCTGCCACCTAAAAAAAAAACAAAAAACCTGATTCCCATTGAATTTTTCCTAGGGAGAAATGCAAACACTGGAACACATGTGGTAATTAAGGACAGATGTGATTATTTGACAAATAATCATAACAAATAATTGTCACTTCCTTGTTTATAAAGCACTAATTTAAAACATGTGCCTGCTGACCTCACCTCACCAAGGCCCTTTCCTCTCTTGTAGGGCGTTGGGGCAGAAATTCCAAACTGTTATCTTTTCAGCAACAACTAACCCTTAGTTCTCTCCTTGTAACTCTCTATTTCAAACATTTACTCTGCTCAGAAGTGTATTCCAAACTGGCTTCTGTTTTTCCAACACATGAGAAGCCATGTTCAGAAAGAAGGCTCAGAGATCCCAGTTGACAAGTTTGGGATTTTTTTTCCCCCTTGTGTTGACAGTAGTTTAAAGTATGGGGATTGTGTTTCTCCAAACGTAGGAGTCACTGTTATTTTTGGTCTGAAAAACCTTAGGTGAAAGCAACGCAGAATGTAAGCAACCTCTTTCCTGCATGACTTGAGTGTTTGTACTAAGGTGACTATATGGGAACATACAAAGAGCCCAGCTGAACAGTCTCTTCTCTGTCTTAATGAGAAGCAGCAAGGCCATAAATATTCCCAGAATGACCAATTTTATAGGTTCTGTTTTGAGTGATCAGCTTGATCCATGAGAGCTGGTATAGTGGCATCACGGCTAAGAGATGGAACTGCCAATCAGGACTTGTCCAGTTTGGTTCTTGACTCGTCCATGGACTTGCAGGGTGACCTTAGTCAAGCCACTCCTTTTCAGCTTCCGTTGGAGTATGAGATGAGAATAATAATAACTTACCTAAAAGGGTTTGCAAAAACTATGTCAACATCTGAAGTTTTTGCACACCCAAATGAGCTATACATGTGTGTAGTATCATGAGCAACTTAAATGGTTGTGGGTTCTTCAAATTTCATTTGAAAACATGACTACCATTCTCCCTCTTTTCATAATGAATTGGATACCTGGAAGGCAGGACTGGAAAGGGTGGATACGCTACAGAAACAGTAGCGTTTCTGATAACTGAGTGTTGGATATGTTCTAGGGCAGCAATTGTGCCACAGCGCACTGGTTGAAAATCACTATGGGGGGTTCTATTCATGCAAAGCTGCAATCAGATTCAATAGGCCTGGCTAGTGTGCTGCATAAACCATGGGTGTGTTTCCGCCCCAAAAAACTGTTGTGCCAGCAAGGAAGGGCATCCCTGATCTGACTACCATTCCCCAGTGTAGCCATCCAATCCATGCACAGAAGGCTTCTTCCACACAAGATTCTTCCTTAATGAACAGGAGTCAAAGAGCAGAGAAGAAGGCAACTGTCCCTTCAAATTTGTGTCATACTAGATCTCACCTAATCATTTCTCTGCCAAAGCCCAGCACTGAAAACAATGGCCTAGCTGCAGTGACTTAGAGCCCAATCCTATGCATGTCTACTCAGGTGTAAGTCCCATTATAGTCAATAGGGCTTACTCCCAGGAAAGTGTGGATAGGATTGTGGCCTTATTGCAGATACCGTGCATTTGTTTTTGAAACAATGCTTTCAAGAAATCCATTACTCTATTAGCATTTTAAAGATAAAGAAGTCATATACAGGCACTTAACAGTGTTATTCAGAGCACATGATCAGGACATCAACTTTAAGAGTTAATTCCAGAGGTAAATTTGTGAATCTTACAGATACTGTGCAGCTATGCTTACTTTAAAAAAATATATATTTATGCTTAAAAAAGAATTATTCAGCAAAAATGCTGAACATGGCAATTTAGCATCTTAATTGGCTATTGTGTGGATCTTTTCTTTGAAAAAAAATCAAGCTTGTTGGCAAGTGTTTATGTAAGAAAAACAGTTTACTCTTTTTTAACTTCCTTTCAGAATCGACAGTGTGATTGTTTATAGTGGGTGGTCAACATTGTACAACTTGGTGATTATGAAAAATAAGCACTGCAATTAGTTTCTACAACTTTTTCTTTTTCTTTTTTGGCAGTGTTCACAGCACTGAGTGAAGATTGACTTGTGATTCAGAGCCCAATCCTGAGCTCTTTCGTGCCAGCGGTACAAGCATACCGTTGACGCTGGACGACATAAACGTGCCAAAAAGCATATTTTTGGCACCTCCGTGTAGTTGACTGCCAGCACTGGACCAGTGCCAGTTGACGCTGAGCCCAGTGAAGGAGGGACACTGCCTAGAGCAAGGGAAGAGTTCTGGGTGGTGGTAAGGGAAGGGAAGAGCTCAGGGCAGGGGGTGAGGCATTCCAGGATGGAGAGGGGAAGGGAAGGGTGGGGTAGGGGGAGGAACCAGGGAGGGAGGGGATGGAACTGATGGAGCCCTCCTCCACCAGATCCAATGCTCTGTGTTGGGCTGAAAAGCTCGGCGCAGAGCTTCTCCAGTCTGCATGGGCAAAATAGCCATTTTGGCACTGCTGCTCCTCTGGGTGCCAGGCAACTTAGGACTGGGTTGTAAAACCTGGGAGAGGATTTTGAATCCCAGCCTTTTCCCCGATGTGTTTGTGGGCAGACCTGCCACTTCCTTGCAGGGATGTCACCTTTTGAAAGTTGCCTTACACTGCATCAGACCATTAGCCCACCTAGCTCCTTATTGTCTACACTGACCTGCAGTAGCCCTCTAGACACGAGATACAAGGAATTGAACCTGGTTGCGCAGGGGGTAAAGACCATTAGTGCCATTTCTGCAGAGCCATGCTATGTTTACATGCAGTCAGTGCTTTGGTTTAAATTTAACAGCCACCCACAGAGACTTCACAGCCCGAGTCATCCTGAAGGTCAGGCTGACCCATTTGACGGAGCTATTGATCTGCCCTTGTCCCCAGCATCTCTCCTTGTCATTCTTGACCAAGCACTCCCCAACTCAGCCTTGACAGAGGGTCATCGGTGCTTGTTCTCTGCATTATTGATCACATTCTCTGAACATTCTGCGGGGTGCCTGATTAGCAGAGCTTTTCATTTAAGGTCAGTGATCAGCACAGGCACTCAATCTAGTTTGACCTGGTGACAAACTAGGCACAGCAGAAAGAACCATGATCACAACCTCCTGCATCACTGGGAGGGGGGGGAGAAGAGTGTTACTTCAAAGCACTCTCTTGGGACTGCCCATCTAATTTGGAAAGCACTGTTGTGGGAGGAAGCATTTAGCCCTTTTTCCCAGCACAGATGTCCAGCTCTACTTTACCCCCATAAAGGTTCTGTTTCTGCTTATTTTCCCACATGGAGCTAATAGCAACTTGATGTGATTTTCATCAGGGAAACAGCAAGAGACAGCAGTGCTACTTCCCCAATCAAATCGGCAACCCTGCATGGCTGCTTTGCATGCAGAAGGTCCCAGGTTCAATCTCAGGCATCTCAAGATCCTCTATTTACAATGACCTCTCTTTCCAATAAGTGCACAGTTTCTCCTAATTCTATTTTGGTTTCTCAACCCTTTTCTGCCCAGCCCACAGGTGTACACATTTGATCCCTGTTTTGTATGTGCAGTGTTGGGCAGAAATGGCTTAAGAATGGCTCACATTCAGAGGAGACAGCCAAGACTTTACCTTAGTGGGGGTGAGAAAAGGCTGATCTCAGAACTGTCAACACTACAAATTCGACCTCTTACTTTATATGTATTGTGAATTCCCTCAAGTTCAATTTGAGTTCGGTTGTGGGCCAGGCAGATCCAAATCTTACACAGGCCTACAAAACTGAGGGTCAGATAAGTTTTTCCCAAACTTTATGGTGAATTTGGTGAATTTATATGAATTTGGGGTGCTGATTCCAAAAATGGCATCAGTTTTGCCCTATCACATCTAGTTTTGGAGATATAGTATAGCCTCATTAGTGAATGGTTCAAGCAGCTTCCTGATGAGGAAGCCATGGTGTAGTCTTCCTCATGAGGAAGCTGCTTGAGCCATTCACTAAAGAGGCCATGCAGTGTCTCCAAAACTAGACGTGATAGGGCAAAACGGATGCCATTTTTGGAATCAGCACCCCAAATTCATATCATGTCATTCAAATTCAAATTCACACCAAACCACCATAAAGTTTGGGGAAAACTTTTAAGTTTTTTTTTAAGTGTAACGTGTAAGGAAGCAAAATGTGTGTTGGCCTGTGTTATGTGTGCATGTCCATGTGGGAATAGATTCATGTGCATGAGCAGAGTCAGCAACACCTCCATGGAGAGACATTCTCACTCAGTATAGTCAATGCTGTGAAGGCATTGGCTGGATGGGTCAATGGTCTGACACTATAAAGCAGTGTCATATGATCAAAGGAGGTGTGCCACTCCTTTCCCATTTTAAACAGATAAAAGATGAAAGAGATAATGTGAAAAGGTCCACAGCTCTGCCACAATTCAAGATAAGCCCACCAACTGGAACAATAACAGGGAACAAAACCATTTGCCATGAAACAAATGGGAGACACAATAAACAAACACTGAAATGTCACTGAAATGTGAATTAGGGCGCAATCCTAACCAACTTTCCAGCACTGACCTGGCTGCAATGCAGCCCCAAGGTAAGGTAAGAAACATACCCTTACCTTGAGGAGGCCCCTTGACTGCCGCCCCACTACAGGATGCAGTGCATGCCACATTGGCACAGCTATGTCAGTGCTGAAAAGTTGGCTAGGATTGCGCCCTTAATGAAATGGGATGAAGCAACAAATCAAATAGATGTTTCTTGTACGGGAAACTATTGAAAGCAGGTTCTTTCATTATAATTTTGGTGGGTTATTTTAAATAAATTCTTACCTCGTTTCAAAGAGCAAAAGCTCACCTTCTCATCCCAGGCACTTTTTCAAGTGGGTGTTCCTTTTTTTAGCAGGGGGAGATTAACTGGCCCACCTCACCCCAGCAGTGTCTGTTCTAGTGGCTGTCTGCTGGTATTCATTTGCATCTTTTTAGATTGTGAGCCCTTTTGGGACAGGGAGCCATTTAGTTATTTGATTTTTCTCTGTAAACCGCTTTGTGAACTTTTAGTTGAAAAGCAGTATATAAATACTGTTAATCATCATCATCATCATCATACAAGGAAGAAAGTTGTGTTTTAAGAGACATTAACTAGTTCTGACTTTCGTTCATGTTTGAAATCCCCAGTGTCTATAATCCACATAATGAAGATGGACTCCTCATTTAAATCCCTTTCCTACAGAAGACAAGATATATGATTGTCCTAATTCTCTTCTGATTTAACACAGCCTGGCATCTCCAACCTGAATGGCACTTGAACAAATTTACGGCAGCAGGGAATTCGGCCCAAGCAAAACAGCTGGAGGTTCACATTTGTGATTCGTTGTTCAAAAAACGGTGCCTAATTGTTCTGTTATCGTTACGGAGACATCGTCTTTTTGTTTCCCCCAACTTTTCTTTTCCAATCGAGAGCTTAAGTTTCCATAACAATTTTATGTGTTTCCAAATGTGTCATTTAAATATGTCCGCGGGGAGGTAGTCTTTCATCCCATTATTTCTACTGAGACCATTCTAATCTCTGAATAAAGCGGATGATATTTCATGTTAATCAGGTTTTACGTTCCATGAGAAATTATATGCATACCTCAGAGCAAAGCTGTGACGAGTTGGATGCACCCTGCTGTTAACAGGGAGCAAATGGCAAAGAGAGTTGAAGTGCCGTCTCTCAATTTCGGCCTGCAAGAGGCTGGGGGCAGAAGGCTACAGCATGATTAGATTGTTCAGTCTGGACAAATCGACTCAGAATGATGTGGAACCACAGAGACAAAAGGGCCAAAGCAACCTGCTTCATTGTGGTGGTACAGACTTCCTGTGGAGGCTATACCACCTCACATGGAGAGTTCCTGCATAGATATAAAGTGCGTGAAAATGATCTAAATATTTTGTATATGCATAAAAATATTTGTCAATGTATACGTTGACATGTCACAGGGACAATGTCACAGAAAGAAGTAATTTTCAAGCCTTCCCTCTGACTTTTGGTACATTTGTAGCATGGATATAATTTTAACGGGGACATTTTCAAACAAAAGGCTTTGTGGTGTAATTCTTGTGTGAGGTCTGGGCCACTTCATACGGATGGGGCCACAACTCGGTGGCAGAGCAAATGCATGGCATGCAGAAGTGCCTGGGTTTAATCCCTGGCATTTCCAAGTAGGGCTAGAAAAGACCATGGCATGAAATGCTGACAAGTCAGTGCAGTGCAGACATTAGTGGGTTAGACGGACCAATCACCTCTTCCGATACTTGTGTGATATTAAAAGGAGAATGGGGGAGATGGAATCTGAGCAGCTCAACTCTATGGCCTCCTAATCAGTGGCGTAGCTATCGGGTGGGCGGCATAGTAAGAGCTGCAGGTGCCTCAACGCGCCATGTAAGCAGCTCCTCCCACTTGCCATTGGAGTCATTTCAGGTGGTGACGGCAATGAGCAGGAGTGCTTGTGTATTGCTGTCGCTGCCTGGAATGGCTTCAACAGCGAGTGCGAGGAGCCACTTACATGGCACTTTGTAGTGCCTTCAGTACTTACCACGCCACACACACCTCCGCAGCTACACCACTGCTCCTAATAACATTTCCTGGCTATTTTCCCCTTTGGTTTAAAATGTTTTCTCTCCACAGTGATACATACACATGTGTTTCTATGCCTGCTAAAGATTTCACTTCTAGCTTCCAGTGAAGGGGCCTGCAGTCCACAAAAGACATCTGGTGAAATAAATGTGTCGGTCTTTAAGCCGCTGTAAGATTCTGTGAAGTCCCTGCATCATTAGACTGCTACCCACGGCCGGCCCATCTATGAAGCCAGCTGATGCATGTTGCACCAATGGCAGGTTATGAATGGTCTGAGGGGGCAGGGGATTCAGGCTGCCTCCCTCTAATCTACCCCCAATGCAACCCACAACTATCTGCTTCCTGCTTGCTTGAATATAAAGCATATGCATGCCCTGGTCTCTTCCCTCATTCTTGGACCACTTTCCTGAAGCACTTTTAATCAAACCCCATCTACACACACTGCTAATCCACTTTTAAATTTAGCAGCATGCATAAAAGGCCATTTCGGTTTACTTCCATCACCTGATTAATGGCCTGATCAAATATAGTGTACATGTTACGCCAGCAGAATGTGCGTTTTGCCAGCGCAATATGCTTTCTGGCAACATTGGTGGTGCACAGGGCCTGACTGCTTCCACAAGTGGTGAGCAACTGGATCAGTGCAAGGATGGACCAGGCCTTCTTGTTGGAGCAAGTAAGGCTATGCAGGGGTCAGGACAGGAGGCAGGGAGGGGGTGGAACAGGGCAGGAGATGTGGCAGGGTGGGTGGATTGGGGCTAGAAAGGGGGTGAGTTTGGGTGCCCACCAAAAATCCTAACCCCCTTCCCATGCCCGATCTGCCTGCTTGGCTCAACGCGGACTTGCACCAGCTATTGAGATCCAGGTTGAGCCATGGCAGCTGCTGGGGTTTACCCCAGGGCAGGGAAACAATGTTCCCTTATCTCAAGGAGGCCTCAATATGTGAACCATCACCTCAGCCACCATGTTGACACCACTGCATCAGCACATGGGGAATTAGTCAGGATTGGGCTGCCCATTAACCTGGTAGTGAGGAAAGGAGCGTGTGTGCAACTGTGCACGCGCGCCATGAGAACATACATTTTTAAACATGTAAGGTCAGTTCTGAAAGTATCACCTTGAGTGGCTCACTACAGGGGATACTGCCACAAAACTCAGGAGTTGAATGTGGAGTCTTCCACATGTAATTCATGTATTCTACCACAGAACTATAGCCAGTCAGAGTTCTCCTAAATCATGTAAGAACATAAGAACAGCCCCGCTGGATCAGGCCACAGGCCCATCTAGTCCAGCTTCCTGTATCTCACAGTGACCCAGCAAATGCCCCAGGGAGCACACAAGACACCTGCATCCTGGTTCCCTCCCTTGCATCTGACATAGCCCATTTCTAAAATCAGGAGGTTACACATACACATCATGTCTTGTAACCCATGATGGATTTTTCCTGCAGAAATTGGTCCAATCCCCTTTTAAAGGCATCTAGGCCAGATGCCATCACCACATTCTGTGGCAAGGAGTTCTGCAGACCAACCACACACTGAGTAAAGAAATATTTTCTTTTGTCTGTCCTAATTTTCCCAGCACTCTCTTTGGAGGAATTCTCTCTATATTCCACAGTGCCCTCTACAGACAAGCACTGAATACAGAAATGCCCAGAGGGTGTGTGGCTAGCCAGCACATTCATATTCCTTCCCCCGGCATTCAAAGAACACGAGAGAGTAACTTGTGAGGACGGCTAAGATGCTTTCTGCAAAGTGTTTGAGAACAAGCCCCCGACCCTCTTTTTTCCCCCCTCCATGTTCCCGCTGAAGAGAAACAATTAAGTTTGCCTTGCCTATATAAAGCAGTTCAACTTACAATCAACAGAAGACTGTCACTAGATTGAATTCTGTAATTTGGAGAACTATATTTCAATTCCTGAAGCGATTCCACTAATGGGCTCCTGTTACTGTTTTCAGTTTGCTGTGAGAACCCTTTTTAAAGCAGGCAAATAATGAGCGACATGTGAAAACAACACAGCAAATAGTCAAAAGGAAAGCCCCAAATGCAGTTTGTTCACACTGAAGTGAATACCTTTGCTGGCATGTGAATGTGCGGTCTTCAGTGAAGTACCGCTATTCAGCCGACATTCCTGCAAACAAAATGAAGGAGAATATGGACTCAGAACAATGAGTCAGTGGCACCATTCCAATCACACGTTCAGAGATACTTTCTTTTCCCAGTGGTTGGCCAACCCCACCAAATCAAAATCAAAACCAAACGGAGACCTAGAAGGAAAACAAAAACTCCATCCATGGGGTAATTCTCCTGATTAATTCTGTCTGATAAAGATGGAGAGGCAGGTTCTCTCAAAGCAAAGCCAACTGTGACTAGGAAACTTTTGTCCCTCTCAGGTATGGGTTACTATCCATGCAATTTATCGACAAAAGTGCTCCCTGTGCAACAGCATCCTTGCAGGCTCATTCTCAAGTTGCCATACAACCTGGCGGCAGATTTTAGATCATGATATTAAATATTTCGCCCCTGCTTTGCAGTCCATTCATGCTTATTCTTCAGGAGCACCTAGATTTCTACTCGGTTCTATCCAGTGAGTGACTGTGGCTAGCAGAGCCATCACTAGGGTGGAGACTTAGGGGTACCTGCCCCAAGCCCTATGCCAAGAAGGGGCACATGACTGCTCCTCTGGTTCTGCCCTAATTACAGAGGAGGAGCTTGTGGCTTAACGTCCCTGTTCCTCCTCCTTCAAAGGGGAACCTCTGCTTTGAAGGAGAAGAAATGGGGGCACAAAGTCACTGCAGCAAGCGTTGCTTCTTCCAAGGAGAACCCTGAAGTGACTGTCTTGTGCCACAAGCGACGCACTGGAAGCTTCAGGCCCCCATTCCTTCTCCTGTGGAGGCTCCCGAAAGGGAAGCCATTCCTGTCCTCCAGGGAGAACCCAAAAGTGACATCAGTACGTCATGTAACATCATGACATCACTGCCCCAGACAGTACATTACGTCTCTGGTGGCTAGAAACAATGAAACAGGCCTTTGTATTAGGCACACATGACAAAGCCACAAGACCCTTTTGCCACTGAGAAAAAGAAAACGGTGACTGCCCAATTCATGTTGATAACTCTACAATGATAATATACTGTGCTGTGCCTTTTGAGTGGTGGCGGCTCAACCCAGGATCCTTCTTCCCAGAGGAGGCACCTTCCATGATGTTATTTAAGCACCAGGTTAAAATGCTCATGTCCAACAAGGCTTCTAGTTCTCTGATGTGTTGCTCCCGTAGCGGTTTTTAAAACACCGTGCAAGTGCTTTGATTGCCGCTGCTCTTGCTGTGGTTTGTTCTTTGAGTTTAGATGTTTTCATCATCTAATTCTATTGTTTACTCTTTGTGCATTTCTTTGGAGACTTGTAGGAAGAAATAGTTCAGAAATGTCATTTCTCCATTCATATGCGTTTATTCATTTCAAGGATTTCGGAGACACTTTTCTATGATGTCTCCAAAGTAACTCACATTGCTGTAACCTGAGAGTGATGAGCTATCATTATGAGCTATCACTCCCCCCTCTTACAGTCAATAAGGGGCTTGAAGATCTCTGAATTGCTATATGCAAATGCCATGATGATGGCCTTGGTGTCCCAGGTGACCTCAGAAGAGTTGTGGCAAAATTTGGGGCTAAAACACAGGTGGTCGTGTTCAACAGGCATGAACACAGGCACCATGAACATTGGTAACCTACTAAGGCCCAAATCCTAACCAACTTTCCCACACCGACACAGCTGTGCCAACGGGGCATGCACTGCATCCTGCAATTGGGTTGCAGTCATGGAGGCCTCATCAAGGTAAGGAAATGTTTGTTCTCTTTCCTTGGAGCTGCATTGCACTTAACCTTGCTGCTGAAAAGTTGGTTAGGACTGCACCCCTGTACCTGGAAGTAGCCTTTCTTGAAATCCCTCAGGAAAGCCGCAGTTTCAGCAAGCATCCGTTTTTCTGTATCTAAATCCATGAGGGTGATTGTAAAATTTTATTGCTGTAGAGGTGATTATTTGGCGATTCCAGCCCTCAGTGTTTTTGAGGGCAGACCTATTGCCAGAATATTGTATGGTCCAGAGAACTGGGGTATGGGAAATTATGCTGAGTTGGAGATACTTCAGAATAAAAGTGTAAGAGGTTTATTGCCCCTGCCGTCTGGGACTTGGGCTGCACTTCTCAGAGCAGAGGTTGGATTCGTCTCTTTGGCTGCCAGGATCCATAAGATTTTTTTTTTTTTTTTCTTCCTGGAAGGAGCTTCGTGAGATGACAGCTGCCCATCTGCCTTAGAATTGTTTTTGAGAGCTGAGAAAAGGGGCTGAGCCAGAAATATCAAAACCTAATTGTCATGTGCTGTGTCTCCAGAAAGTAACTTTTGTGGGAGGTCAAACCCTCTTTCGCACCTTGGCTCATCTAATCAGGTGCCTCTGGGAAGCCCAAAAGCCTGTCTTCAAGGCAACAGCCCTCTCTTGTTGTTTCACCTCATTCACTGAGGTTCAGTGGCATCCCATTTCTGAATATGGCAGTTCAATCTTCCCAACTGGACTAATTGTAGTTTTTTTCTTTTTCTCCATGGATTTATCTAGTCGCCTTGTAAAGCCATCTAAGCTAGTGGCTAGCCCTACAGTTGATGCTGTAAATTAATTATACATTCTGTGAAAATTATGTCCTTTTGTCTGCCTTAATCTCATGCCAGTCAATTTCACTGGATGCCCCAGAGTTACTGGCTTTCTCCAATTGATTGACTGATTGATTGCTCTATTAAAGCTGTACTGCTGGCAATTTATTAGTCTGATTGATCAATTAAATTTGATCCTCATAATTACCCTTGAGGCTGATTGGCCCGAGATCACTCAGGGCCAAATCCTATGCCTCTGCAGCTGTGCCAATGGGGTGTGCACTGCATCCTGTGGGGGGGGGGGGAGTCACAGTGACCTCCTCAAGACATGGGAACATTTGTTCCCTTACATCGGGGCTGCATTGAGGCTTCAACGGTGCTGGAAAGTTGAATAGGATTGGGCCCTCAGTGAGCTTCATGGCTGGGTGTATATTTGAATCCAAGTCTCTCAAACCCCAGTCTCACACACTAACCCAGTGGTTCTCAAACTGGTGGGTTGAGACCCACCAGTTCGTGTAACACTTTCCCCATCCCTTTAAGGGGCGGGGGAAGGGGAGGGAGGCAGCAATGCAATTGCATCACTAAGGGGGGTGAGGGAGGTGCTTTGCACTTACTTTCAGAAGGCAGGGCTGCAGCAGGCTACAGGAGGTGCAGGCAGCCCTGCACAGTGCTCCCCGAGGCTTGGAACTTTCACTAAAAGTGGATACAAAGCACTTCCATTTTGCAGGAGGTGCTTTGCGCCTGCTTTTAGCTGACATCCAAACCTTGGGAGCGCTGTGCAGGGCTGCGCAGGGCTCCCCGCACCTCCTGTAGGCTCCTGCAGCCCTGCCTTCTGAAAGTAAGTGCAAAGCACCCCCCCTCGCCCCGCTTAGCAATGCGATCCTGGGGATCACGTCCCTGCCCTAGGCCCTCAAAGCTCCCTCAAAGTTTGAGAACCACTGCACTATCCAGTATGCTACATTGGCTATCTGAGACTTTCAGCTGATGACTGACACATTCCCATTTCTCTGATATACACAGATTTAACTCCCTCTGACCTGGTCAAGGATGCTCTCCACTGTGTCACTGTGTTCCCCCCCTGGCCCCGCCTCCTGCAGAACAGCCATTCCTAGACATTGCTTCATCTCCGTATGTCTTATTAAAGCAATGCTGCTGGTAATTTATAAATCTGATAGCTGCTTTCAATACAATGCAACATGAGTTGATGGACAACAGGCCAAGTGCTTCCAGAGAAGGTAACCAAGATGGGCTCCTCTACTAATCAATGCCATCTCTTCCTTATACCATTTCTCTAACAGAAAAATTAAAAATCTGTCACCCCACAATTGAAAAGAAAATAAAGACTGTGCATTGACAGCATCATTGTTCAAAGATTACCCGTTATCACCAGAAGCTATTTGTTACCACTAAAATAATTTCTTTTTAAGCATTAAGCATTAGAGCCATGCACATAACTCCATTAATCAAACATTAAGTAAATAAAAGCAATGATGGATTTTAGATCTGACAGAAACCTCCGTCAACAAAGGGATTTTCATCATATCATACACATTGTAGAATGGGCTCTGCCAACTCAGCAAGGACTTAGCTACACTGCTAAGGTTAAAAGGCCTCCACAATGATTTACTATGTGGTATTTTAGTGGTTAGAACAAGAATGGCAGCTTTCCTGAGGTTATGCCAGATCATAAGAAAAACCTGGTTGGATCAGGCCAAAAGCCCATTAGCCCAGCTTCCTATATCTCACAGTGGCCCACCAGAAGCACACAAAACAACAGGAGACCTGCAGTTCTGGTCGCCGCATCTCAAAAAGGACATAGTGGAAATGGAAAAAGTGCAAAAGAGAGTGACTAAGATGATTACTGGGCTGGGGCACCTTCCTTATGAGGAAAGGCTACGGCGTTTGGGCCTCTTCAGACTAGAAAAAAGGTGCCTGAGGGGGGACATGATTGAGACATACAAAATTATGCAGGGGATGGACAGAGTGGATAGGGAGATGCTCTTTACACTCTCACATAATACCAGAACCAGGGGACATCCACTAAAGTTGAGTGTTGGGAGAGTTAGAACAGACAAAAGAAAATATTTCTTTCCTCAGCGTGTGGTTGGTCTGTGGAACTCCTTGCCACAGGCTGTGGTGATGGCGACTGGCCTGGACACCTTTAAAAGGGGATTGGACAAGTTTCTGGAGGAAAAATCCATTACAGGTTACAAGCCATGATGTGCATGTACAACCTCGTGATTTTAGTAATGGGCTATGTCAGAATGCCAGATGCAAGGAAGGGCACCAGAATGAGGTCTCTTGTTATCTGGGGTGCTCCCTGGGGCATTTGGTGGGCTGCTGTGAGATACAGGAAGCTGGACTAGATGGGCCTATGGCCTGATCCAGTGGGGCTGTTCTTATGTTCTTATACTGGTGCCCTCCCTCACATATGGTGATTGGTGAGCTTTGCAGGAAAACTGCTCCCAAATTCCTACTATTGTAGGATTTATTTATAATTCGCCTTTTTAAAATGGTGGAACTAAAGTAGCGGTTTTCAACGTTTTCCTTCTCATGGCACAATGACTGCCTCTTGTGATGTCACTTCTAGCTTCTGGGGGACTCTTTGGGGTTCTGTGGTTCTGTTTCTAGGGCAACTGTTTGTAATGATGTATTGTCTGTCCCTCTTCCTCCACTGGTATGGAACCCAAAAGAGTTTTTCAGTAATCTTCAACTGGTGTATACCAACTCCCACAGAACATCTGCGGTCGGCACACCAATGTGTACTGTGCCCACCTTCCATGGTATACCAATGTGCAATGGCACACCGGTTGAAAATTACTGAGCTAAATGCTTGTTTTTGCAGCTGGTTTCCCATATAGGTATGGAATGAACCCATACCTGCATAGCTTCTGCAAGGTTTCTGCACCACATGATTTCAAGCCATGTGCTAACACCAGCATGGGAGTATGATGCAGGAGGACCCACTTCACATATGAATGCACATCACTGGATTCTTCATCCCTTGCTTAACCCTCTCTTGATCTGTAGCTGAATGTGTGAATTAACTCAAGGCACTCATTAAAAAGGGAGGCCCTAAGCAATATGATTGCCAGATGCAGGGGAGGGCACCAGGACACAGGTTGTGTTTGCTGTCTTGTCTGCTCTCTGGGGCATTTGGTGGGCTACTGTGAGATACAGGGAGCTGGACTAGATGGGCCTTTGGCCTGATCCAGCAGGGCTCTTCTTATGTTCTTAATATCTGAATTATACCCCTGCTAACTGGGTAAGAGGCACTTTTTAAGTGGGTGCTCTTCTTTTATTTAGTGAGGGGAGAGTAACTGGCCCTCCTCACCTCAGCACTGTCTTTTCTATTGGCTGTCTGCTGGTATTCTTTTGCATCCTTTTAGATTGTGAGTCCTTTTGGGACAGGGAGCATGTCATGAATATGTACAGTTCAGGCCTAGTAGCATTGCAAGGCCCGAACCAAGCTAAAACAGTAACACAGAAGTGGCTTGCATTTCCTAGCTGCTAGGAATTTACAACTCAATGGAAGGTGATTATGTAGCACCTAGGCAGCCAGAAAGACGCCCATCAAGGATGGAATGCAGCTGCAGATCTCCAGGGGGGAGGGAAGAGCTGAGAGGGCGAACTTCCAGCCCCACTTCCAGAGGACAGGGTCTTTGTTCCTTGTCTCTTGGTGAGAGAGGTGGTGGGTGCACATCCTGCACCGCCAGGACCATGTGGCCATAGGTAACTGGCCTGAGGATCTACAAAAGAAGCTGACCCAGGTGAGAGTGAGAGATTAATAGAGTTAGCCAGTTAGCTTTGTTGTTTTATGCTGATATGTTTCCTAGAAGTTTTTATGCCTCTAGCATTTGCTGCCTTTTGTAACCTTTTGTAAACCTATGTACTTAATAAAGTAAAAACCTTTTACTTTTATTTTACCTGGACAAAGGTTCAGAATCCTGCCTAGCCGTTCAGCAAGCTACCAAAAATCCTCATTGTGGACTAGAAACTTGAGGACTGAGACTTTAAGTAAAGAAAGTGCTCAGTGCCTACAAGGGATATAGTTAAGCCTAGAGGGTCTCGGTTTCCCTGGATTGAGGCACTGGCTCTTACAGGGTGGTGGCAGTACTACCGAACAGGGATCTTTGAGGGCTCTAGGGTTCAGAACCAACAACTCTGAGCTCCCCAAAACCCTGGGAGTGAGACCCAAGTGTACGACAAAGCCATTAGTTGTTTGTTTGATTTTCTCTGTAAACCACTTTGTGAACTTTCCATTGAAAAGTGGTATATAAATACTGTTGTTAATAATAATAATAATAATAATAATTATTATTATTATTATTATTATTATTATATAATTCTCTGCTCTCTGTAATAATAATAATAAATAATTATTAATAAATAAATAAATAATAAGTAAATAATAATATATTATTATTATTATTATTATTATTATTATTATTATTATTATTATTATTATTATTATTATTATATCAACTGCTTTTAGAAGGTTTGACTAAAACTGGGTTGAGTCAGAGGGTAAGACTTACTTGCTGATTTAATTAAGAAAATTACTTTTCTCCTGTAATTCATTAGCTGCCTTCTAAAGAAATTTAGCCAAAATGGTGCAAGGGGCAAACAACACAGTCCTGGAATGAGCTGGAATCCCTAGCATGTATGCACTGCTGAAACAGAGACGCCTGCGTGGCTCGGTCATGTCGAGAGAATGGATGATGGCCGGATCCCAAAGGATCTCCTCTATGGAGAACTCATGCAAGGAAAGCGCCCTACAGGTAGATCACAGCTGTGATACAAGGACATCTGCAAGAGGGATCTGAAGGCCTTAGGAGTGGACCTCAACAGGTGGGAAACCCTAGCCTCTGAGCAGCCCGCTTGGAGGCACGCTGTGCAGCATGGCCTTTCCCAGTTTGAAGAGACACTTGGCCAACAGTCTAAGGCAAAGAGGCAAAGAAGGAAGGCCCATAGCCAGGGAGACAGACCAGGGACAGACTACACTTGCTCCCAGTGTGGAAGGGATTGTCACTCCCGAATTGGCCTTCTCAGCCACACTAGACGCTGTTCCAGAACCACCATTCAGAGCGCGATACCATAGCCTTTCGAGACTGAAGGTTGCCAACAAGGAATGTTAAATTCCTCATTGCATGTAGTGGGCCAAAGTTAACATTCATGGTTACTGCTGAGGGCTGGAAGTGATGTCATTAAGCAGAAAGTGACATCATTAAGCGGATAATGGCCAGAAATAAGCACTTCTTTCTCAATAGCTGCAAATGACAGAAGAGAAAATGTGAAATTTTGTTCATATTTTCGTGATATGAGATAGCCCAATTAAAATGGGGGTCAGATAGATTGCTTCTAGGGGCACATCCGGCCTGCAGTTCTTATGTTTGGCACCCCTAGTATAAAACACTTTCACAAGAAAGGTTTGCAAATAAGAACATAAGAACATAAGAACAGCCCCACTGGATCAGGCCATAGGCCCATCTAGTCCAGCTTCCTGTATCCCACAGCAGCCCACCAAATGCCCCAGGGAGCACACCAAATAACAAGAGACCTCATCCTGGTGCCCTCCCTTGCATCTGGCATTCTGACATAACCCATTTCTAAAATCAGGAGGTTGCGCATACACATCATGGCTTGTACCCCATAATGGATTTTTCCTCCAGAAACTTGTCCAATCCCCTTTTAAAGGCGTCTAGGCTAGACGCCAGCACCACATCCTGTGGCAAGGAGTTCCACAGACCGACCACACGCTGAGTAAAGAAATATTTTCTTTTGTCTGTCCTAACCCGCCCAACACTCAATTTTAGTGGATGTCCCCTGGTTCTGGTATTATGTGAGAGTGTAAAGAGCATCTCCCTATCCACTCTGTCCATCCCCTGCATAATTTTGTATGTCTCAATCATGTCCCCCCTCAGGCATCTCTTTTCTAGGCTGAAGAGGCCCAAACGCCGTAGCCTTTCCTCATAAGGAAGGTGCCCCAGTCCCGTAATCATCTTAGTCGCTCTCTTTTGCACCTTTTCCATTTCCACTATGTCTTTTTTGAGATGCGGCGACCAGAACTGGACACAATACTCCAGGTGTGGCCTTACCATCGATTTGTACAACGGCATTATAATACTAGCCGTTTTGTTCTCAATACCCTTCCTAATGATCCCAAGCATAGAATTGGCCTTCTTCACTGCCGCCGCACATTGGGTCGACACTTTCATTGACCTGTCCACCACCACCCCAAGATCTCTCTCCTGATCTGTCACAGACAGCTCAGAACCCATCAGCCTATATCTAAAGTTTTGATTTTTTGCCCCAATGTGCATGACTTTACACTTACTGACATTGAAGCGCATTTGCCATTTTGCTGCCCATTCTGCCAGTCTGGAGAGATCCTTCTGGAGCTCCTCACAATCACTTCTGGTCTTCACCACTCGGAAAAGTTTGGTGTCGTCTGCAAACTTAGCCACTTCACTGCTCAACCCTGTCTCCAGGTCATTTATGAAGAGGTTGAAAAGCACCGGTCCCAGGACAGATCCTTGGGGCACACCGCTTTTCACCTCTCTCCATTGTGAAAATTGCCCATTGACACCCACTCTCTGCTTCCTGGCCTCCAACCAGTTCTCAATCCACGAGAGGACCTGTCCTCTAATTCCCTGACTGTGGAGTTTTTTCAGTAGTCTTTGGTGAGGGACCGTGTCAAATGCCTTCTGAAAGTCCAGATATATAATGTCCACGGGTTCTCCTGCATCCACATGCCTGTTGACCTTTTCAAAGAATTCTATAAGGTTCATGAGGCAAGACTTACCCTTACAGAAGCCATGCTGACTCTCCCTCAGCAAGGCTTGTTCGTCTATATGTTTTGAGGTCCTATCTTTGATGAGGCATTCCACCATCTTACCCGGTATGGATGTTAGGCTGACCGGCCTATAGTTTCCCGGGTCCCCCCTCTTTCCCTTTTTAAAAATAGGCGTGACATTTGCTATCCTCCAATCTTCTGGCAGCATGGCCGTTTTGAGGGACAAGTTTCATACCTTAGTCAAGAGGTCTGCAACTTCATTCTTCAATTCCTTAATAACTCTTGGGTGGATGCCATCAGGGCCCGGTGACTTATTGATCTTTAATTTATCAATGAGGTCTGAAACATCTTCTCTTTTAACCTCTATCTGACTTAACTCCTCGGTCAGGAGGGGCCGTTCGGGCAGTGGTATCTGCCCGAGATCTTCTGCCGTGAAGACAGATGCAAAGGACTCATTTAATTTCTCTGCCATCTCTAAGTCTCCTTTTATCTCCCCTTTCCCTCCCTCACCATCCAGAGGGCCAACTGCTTCTCTGGCGGGTTTCCTGCTTCTAACATATTTGAAGAAGCTTTTATTATTCCCCTTAATGTTGCTGGCCATGCGTTCCTCATAGTCTCGCTTGGCCTCCAGTATCACCTTCTTACATTTCTTTTGCCACAGTTTATGTTCCTTTTTATTCTCCTCATTAGGGCAAGACTTCCATTTACGGAAGGAAGCTTCCTTGCCCTTCACAGCCTCTCTAACTTGGCTGGTTAGCCATGCGGGCACCCTCCTGGATTTAGTAGAACCCTTCTTCCTTTGCGGTATACACCTCTGCTGGGCCTCTATTACTGTTGTTTTAAGCAGCCTCCATGCACTCTGGAGAGATTGGACTCTTTTTACCCTCCCTTTCAACCTCCTTCTAACCAGCCTCCTCATTTGAGGGAAGTCCGCCCGTCAGAAGTCAAGGGTTTTTGTTAGAGATTTGCCTGGTATTCTTCCCCCAACGTGCACGTCAAAACAGATCGCAGCATGATCACTGTTCCCCAATGGCTCAGTAACGTTTACATCTCTAACCAGGTCCTGCGTACCGCACAATATTAAATCCAGAGTCACCTGTCCTCTGGTGGGCTCCGTGACTAGCTGATCTAAGCCACAGTCATTTAGCACGTCAAGAAATCCTGTTTCCTTATCGTGACCAGAACACAAATTGACCCAGTCAATATGAGGATAATTGAAGTCCCCCATGATTACAACCCTGTCCCTCCTTGTCACCTCCCTGATCTGTTTCCTCATTTCAAGGTCCCCATCCGATTTCTGGTCTGGAGGACGATAGCACGCCCCCAGTATTACATCGCTGCACAAGCCTGGTAATTTAACCCACAGAGATTCTACGGTGGAGTCGAACCCACCTTCAATCTCTACTTTGCTGGATTCTATCCCTTCCTTAACATAAACGGCCACCCCACCTCCAACATGCCCCTGCCTGTCCCTCCTGTAGAGTTTATAGCCCGGGATTGCGGTATCCCACTGATTCTCCGCATTCCACCAGGTTTCTGTTATGCCCACTATGTCCCGGGCTATAAACTCTGCAGACGCATGTGGCCTCTGGGAACCAAGTGCCTCGGGAACTAAGTGCCAGGTAAGGCACGAGAGTTTAGCATCTGGGCGAGTTCAGCAGCAGGGCGAGGAGGCCGGGGCCCCATACACTGCCCTTCCTCTTTCCTTGAGAAGAGGGCTGCTATACAGTGTAGGGTTTATAAAAGGACCCCTAAATAAAACAACAACAACAACAACAACAACAAAAAAGCTATGCAGTCAGACAGCCAGCAGCAGGGTGGGGGCTATCCAGTGTTCTGCATCGAGTGCCACATGTATGATTATATGCCTCTGGGGCATAAGTCATGGGTGTGTCCTCGGTGCAAGGAGCTCCAGGGTCTCAGGGAACGCGTCCGCTCCCTTGAAGCCTTGGTGGCCGACCTGGAGAAGCGCAGGAAGGCAGAGGAGGACCGTGGGGAGACTTCTGGGGATGATCAGGCTTCGTCCCAACCTCAGGTGTGCAGCTCCTCGGCTGCCCGGGTGGGAAGTCTCGGGACTGGAGGACGTCATCCTGGAGAGGAGGGAAACAATCCCCTAGGGGGGACCCCTTCTCCAGGGGATGGGCCCGTATCCGAACGCACTCGGGATACTCCTCGGCGGGAGGGGGGTCGGGGGCTTCTTGTAGTGGGGGATTCAATTATTAGAAACATAGAGAGGGGGGTTTGCGACGGATGTGAGGACCGCATGGTGACTTGCCTGCCTGGTGCGAAGGTTGCGGACATCACTTCTTGTCTAGACAGGCTAGTAGACAGTGCTGGGAGAGAGGTAGCGGCTGTGGTGCATGTCGGCACCAACGACATGGGCAAGTGTAGCTGGGAGGTCCTGGAGGCCAAATTTAGGCTTTTAGGCAGGAAGCTGAAAGCCAGGACCTCAAAGCTAGCGTTCTCTGAAGTGCTACCTGTTCCACGCGCAGGGCCAGCTAGGCAGTTGGAGATCAGGGGTCTCAATGCGTGGATGAGACGGTGGTGTAGGGAGGAGGGGTTTAGATTCGTTAGGCACTGGGGAACTTTTTGGGACAAGCAGGGCCTGTACAAGAGGGACAGGCTCCACTTGAACCAGAATGGAACCAGACTGCTGGCGCATAACATTAAAAAGGTGGCAGAGCAGCTTTTAAACTGATCCCTGGGGGAAGGCCGACAGGAGCCGAGGGGCATCCGGTTCGGGACTCCTCATCCCTATGGGATGAGGATGGGGAGGTTAGAGAACAACAAGACAAAGGCAGAGTTGGAGAAGAAATTGGGAAAGGTAGTTTGATGGGATGTGATAGACCGTTTGGCACAATGAGAGGATGCAGGGACAAAGGAGCGAATAAGCAGCGCATCCTGGGGCATTCCGTGTACAAATGCTTTTATGCGAATGCCTGAAGTCTACGAGCAAAGGTGGAAGAACTGGAACGTCTGGTGAGAAGGGAAAATATTGACATAGTGGGCATAACGTAAACCTGGTGGAATGCGGAGAATCAGTGGGATACCGCAATCCCGGGCTATAAACTCTGCAACATATAAATGATGATGGTAAAAGTCTCAAGCAATCTGGTCAGTTTGACAACAAAATGGCATAAGTAAATTATTCTCATAATACTAGAAGTTGGAGTAATCCAGTGAAATTGATTGGCAGTTCAGGAACCCCTTCCTAGATAAATCTCCAGGTTAAGCAGATTTAATATCTATGGGCATAATAAAGGGGCACCTATACTCCATTTTGGACCATAGTTGGAAGTAGCTGTTGCTTCATGAAAGGCACATTCACTCACCAGAGTAATCAGAACCTTGGAAGAGAGTGACAAAATTAAGGTGAGGAACATACCCCAGTCAGCCATGTCAGAGATTTTGTATTGCTTCTACCTTAAGCTCTGTGACAACCATTGCCCTTTATGTTATGGGAAAATCCCCCATTTTATTATATTTCTGGTTATGCTACTTTGATATCAAGGACTTCATATATGGATGCCAGCATGCAAAATGAACGATTCTCCCAGAAAACACTGGTCTACAGGCCTCATTCCCAGTTTGGTCAAGCTCAGACTCTTGGTTGTGTATTCCCTTTTCTCCCCTCACAATCACACATCCTGGAAGGAAACTGATAATCCTACTTGTATCTCTAGCTGATGAAACTCAGTAATCCTGTCAGACGGTTTTCCGTTGTATCTTCAGTTTGTGTTTGCTTTCCTGAATGCAATTTCAGTAACCTCTGTATTTTGTACCAAAACATTGGAGTATACCTGTATGTTAAGTGAGGTAAACCTCACTTAAAGTTGCTAGACATCCTCTGGCACCAAAGAGCTAATTTGTGTTTTAGCTGACACTGCTAGCCCTTTTTACCTGCATCTTGGTCAATTAAGAGAAATTCCCCCCATTCACACCCAAGTTACCTATTGGTACATTACAAGCAAACACCCTCATTTATCCCCCAAACGTTCTGCTTACACGTAAGCAACTTTTCAATATCCTTAAATACTAAGAATGTTTGACCAGCAAATAGTCACTCTCCTGAGTGCCCTAATGCGGGGTCACTCTCCGGGGCATACACACACACTGCTCACAGACCAGATGTCCAGACAGGTAGCTACATCTTGCGCTTTGAACTCTTTCTCTTCCCTCACCCCCTTGTTCTCTTCTCTCCCCATCTTTAGCTAGCAGCTGGGGTTGGCAGAGCAGAGATCCCTGAAACCCTTCCCTACCATTCTCTTTCTGATTTCTTTGGATGCACCAAATACACTCTCACGACACTGCACTCACCACTATAGGACACTCTGGTTAGGGCACTACAATAATCCTTTACTGATTTCTTTTGGATATCTATGTTGTATCCCTTTTAATAAAGCTGTAATCATTTATTGGAATATTTCTCTCAGTCTCTTCTTTAAAAGGAATTTCTGCAGAATGCTGGTTTGCATCCAGTCTAAGGTCTCAGTGTTCCAACAGAGGAACTAATTCTCCTAAACAACTAAACCTAGCTCATTTGGTAACATCTACTTTCACCTCCATTTTTCAAGCCTTTCTGGTGACAGTAGCTACCTAACATTGGGCACTACCTGACCTCATCAAAATGGCCTATTTTCATGGGCTTGCTCTCTAGTGTACTAGAGGAAACTAGTGTACTAGAGGAAACATCAACCAAGTGTGCAGGATTTCATATAACAAAGATGGAAGGGTATTGATCAGTATAGTCAGGGATTCTGGTCTAAATATAATTCATTGCAACTGTGAAGGGGAAAAAGAGAAATAATTCTTTTGACTTCATTCCTGAACAGGCAAGGAGCTGAAGAAATAGTTGGGGGTTATTGTTATGCGGGGTTTTCCTGTCCATGGGTAAATGTCAACTCACAAAGGCCTTGCATCATGATAATGAGAGTCAACCATTCCCATTTGCAGTCCAGATTCTATGAGTTGCTTACCATGCCTCTGCTATAATATTTCTCAAATCTCTCTAAATATAGCACCTTATAGCTGCTCAGAACTTGGTGCTGTAGGCATGCCTGTGTAATCTCCAGGGCAGATCTTCTGCAATCTACCAATCTTCTACAGAACTATCAATCTTCTGGTAATCTCCAGAAGAGATAACCAAGTTGAGGCTGATGCTCCCCTAAGCAGCTGGATGTGAATTATTTCAAGCTGGCACTTCTTGACTCTCCAGTTTTAGGGCAGCACATTTTGAATATACTGGAAGAGTCAAATATACCAGTATTGCTGACACAAGGCCACACAGTGGCAGATGAGTAGTATAGCACCTTCCCTGGGAAAAGGGAAGAACTGCTTGTTTGAAATGTTCGTTATTAACTACTTCTTTTACTTGTCTGCCTTTCTCCCTTTGCTTTCTGGATGCAGAGCGCTGTTTAATTCTTATAACTCAGGTGACTCGGTAGGAAAATGGGAACTGAGTTGTAGGCTTGGGGAATGAAAGCAGAAACCAAAAAGACATTTATTGAAACAGGATCTCAGTTAAATAAAGTGGAGACAGGAACTAAAATAATTCCACGTTGATATCCACTTTGTTTTTCTTATTTAGTATTAGGATTAGGGCATGCCTCCATGTTACTCCCCTGGGAAACAAGCACATAATAAATCATCCACCCAGCACTGCTTTTATTTTTTTTAATGAAATCACATGATGCTGAAGGATGCACAAGTACTTACTATATGCAACATACACAAGGGCAGACTAAAGTTTTCATTTCTAGTCAGGTTGTGTCACATGCCTCACTGCAATTAGCACGTATGTCACAGGTCATCTCAGGCACTCAGACCTGGATGTCAGATATATTTCTAACACTAAAGTTCCAAACCTTTAAACACACACAGGAGGCTACTAGTTCCTCTCTGCAATGTTTCCCCACTTAATGGCATATAGGTTGCCATTTTATAGGGTGTGTGTGAGAGTGTGTGTGAGTGTGTGTGAGAGAGAGAAACCGACACTGTCAGAAAATGCTCTTGATCTCATCTAGTCCATTTCAGTACACTACCATGAGAATCTAGGAGGAGGAGGAGGCTGCAAGTTGGGAACAAACTGACTTTTTGCTCCTTTTGATCTATAGAACTAATAACACAGGCCTACAAAATTGAGGGTCAGAAAAGTTTTTCCCAACCTTTATGGTGGTTTGATATGAATTTGAGGTGCCGATTCAAAAAATGGCATCAGTTTTGCCCTATCACATCTAGTTTTGGAGATATAGTATAGTCTCATTAGTGAATGGTTCAAGCTGCTTCCTCATGAGGAAGATGCTTGAACCATTCACTAAAGAGGCTATGCCGTGTCTCCAAAACTAGATGCCATTTTTGGAAACAGCACCCCAAGGATACCCAGGAATTGGTGTAATGTTTAAGGAAGCAAAATGAGTGTTGGCCTGTGTAATCGGTGAACAGCCATAAAAATATACAATGGTTTGGGCTACAGAATACTTTCATCCTATTTCTATATTCCTCTCAAGGGGAGGGGGAAATCCGCCCAATAATAATTAAAGTAAATGACAGACTTTTCAAAGTGCAGCTAAAAATGCTTCTATGTTAGGGAACCAATTGAAATGGAGAAAGGATGCTCTCCTGTCCATTATCATATTCTGCAGAGTTTAGATATGAAGCGGGTTGCACAACTGTGGTGCCAGTGCTTTTCCTCTCTCATCTTCCTGCTGCCTCCATGGCTGCTGACTCCCCATATTTTCTGGGTGAAGAGGCATAGAAATATGAAGGAGGACCTCGGAGGACATTTCTCATGGGGTCACATTCAGCATTAAGTTGGGGAGAGGGCCAAAGCAAAGATGGACCCATTAGACACTACTGCTAATGCACTTGGCCAGGCCTTTCTTTTCAAAGTCTATAGGAGGAGCCCTGGTTCCAGATTAGGGACAGTGTTTCCACTGCCTTTTGTGGGCAGATCCTTCTCTGTCAAGAAGTCAGCTGCCAGCCAGAATAGGATTACAAATGCAGTCAAACTCTTTGTCATTCCAGTTCCTCCATTCCCTTTTATCTTTGTTCCTGGGAGTGTAGCTGCAACAGACTGGATCACTTCATGTCCAAGCCTGCTTCTACTGGTGTGGAGACTGTGGGGGAAAGAGAGGAAAGCCTGGAAGGGGGTATGGATTATGGTGGTTGATACAGCAGGTGCCTGGCCTGGAAGGAGTCCTTTGCCTTGCCAACATACTAAAACTATAGTTAGGGGTAAGGAATGGTCATTTAGGAATTCCTGCTGTGGTTTCATATTGTCTTAGGGCCCAATCCTAGCTGGACTCACCGCTGGTGCACACTGTTGCAAAAGTGCCATAAGGCACATTTGCGGGCCCTAGCACTGGTGCTCCACCAGTACTAGCCCAGCACTGGCCAGTGCTAGGCTAGTGCTGGTGGAGCACCAGAGCTTCGCCACTCGGCAGTCACACGGACCACCAAGCAGTGGAGAGGTAGGTGGGGGCATGGGGGGAGATAGGGAGGAGGCATTCCGGGGCAGGGGATGTAGAGGGAGGGCAAGGAGGAAGCGTGTCAGGGGTAGGGAGCAGGGAGGGAGGGAGGAAGACCAGTAGAGCTTCGCTTCACCAAATCCAGAGCCTCCATGTTGGGCTGGCTGCCCAACATGGAGGCTCTGAATTCTACACCAACCTTCAGGTGTGGAACCATTGCGTTGTACCATTGCAATGCTACTTGGTTTACCCGCGGAAGAGGCAGTAGCTGTGTGGAGCACGCAGGATGCTGCAGCAGCCATTTTCAGCACCACTGCAGCCCTGCGCACCAGGCAGCTCAGGACTGGGCATTTGTGTGCACTTGCTTGGAAGTAAGTCCCATTAAACAAAATAAGACTTTCTTCTGAGTAGACACAGTTAGGACTGGGTTGTGCAGTATTGTGCTATCAGACTTCAGCCCTTCTAGTAAGTCGTTACTTTGGAACAGACATGCATGGGATGCTCTTCTATCTCAATGGGATTGTCCTCTGTTGCATGTGGAATAAGGTGTAATTTTTGCTGGGGTATTCTTATTTCAGCTTTGCATATGGAATACAAGAATAAAACTATGTATACGGAAGCATATTCTGAAACTGTTTCCATTAAGTAGCTTGTTCTGTGTGGGTTGTATGTTGCAGTTCCTGTTTGTTTGCCCCCATCTGTTTTCACTGTTCAGAATAGAAAGGTTTTTAAAGTGTCAGGAATAACAGATGTGGGTTCTCAGTCTATGTCGGCATAAATTTCATTCTCCCTCCCCCCCCATGCTCTGCTTGCTAAAAATGACACAGTGAATTCCATTTGAGTCAGTCATATTTCAAGGCCGAGCTGCTTTAAATGGACAACTTACTAAGAGCCTAAGCTGGATCTGAGCAAAGATCCTCTTCATCCAGCAATACGCACAGTGGCCAACCAGCTGTAGCCTAGAAGCTGATTCTAGCCTGTAGCCAGAGCCTTGCTGGATCTGAGCAAAGATCCTCTTCATCCAGCAATATGCACAGTGGCCAACCAGCTGTAGCCTAGAAGCTGATTCACATTATCTTCTCATCCCAGTGCAACTGTTTGCTTCAATTGTGTAGATGAAGAATTTCACCTGTATTTATTTTATTATGTACCTCACCAAGACACTGGAGAAGGAAGAAAGGCAAACAGTGAAAACCCTGTTCAAAATCTTAAAGTAATTGCTATCGTGATTATAGAATATTTTTTATTTAACATTCCTAATGGATTTCTAAACTGCTTTTCTGCCTTTCACATTTTATTCTACTAAGAACTCAAAGCATTTCAACTGTATGCAGTCTTACTATTAAAACAACCATTCATTCATTCATTGGATTTCTGTCCCTATAACTTTTCTGCCATCAAGGTGGCACTCATCAATGTTAAGTATGATCAATATTATAATCCTAGTATATACTGCAGAGGTACAGAGTAGGGGAGTGATTGCTTTCAGAGCCAGTCCTGCTTTGGAAGCAGCAACTTCCTGAAGGCAAGGGGGAGAGGCACTTTACATAGGCATCGCTGCTCCTGACAAAACTTAGTGTTTTGCCCCCGCTCCAGGAATGCCCCTGGGTGGCATCAGGCAAGCTTCACATTGTTCATCACTCCCCAACTCTACACCTCTTCAGTATATACTAGGATTATAATACCCAGGAACTACCCAGGAACTCTGAAGCCACCCAGAAACTCTGTGGCTGAGCTTGGATTTTTAAATAGGGAGCTTCAAACTCATAGTTCAGTGCTTTTAATACTACGATACAACAGCTAGACTGTAGACTTTGAAAACGTATCCTTCAGAGAAAGAGGGGAAATTTGTATCACCTTGATCTCAAGGCATAAAAACACAAGATTCGGCAAGCTTACTAAAGCTAAGGGTCAAACTAGGCAAGGGGACAGCAATAGGGACAAAAACCACAATGGCGCAAACTACCAATGACGCCCCCTACCTTGCATAAAGTTGCATCTTGCATGGTTGATGGTGTACTGTTTATAAATACAATTTCTCCCCCATTGGGCCACTTTGTGCATTTGAGTGCACCTCTAGATTGGCCCTTAGCTAGTCTGTCTCTGACAGGGTGGCTACTGTGTATAACACCTTGAGTTCCATGGAAGAAATATGAGATACGTGTAATGAATAAATGTTCTTTTGCTCAGGATAGGAAATCATGGATCATTCATATCTATACCTTATAATCTGCAACATTAAGACTACAATCCTATATAGACTTTCCCAGGAGTAAGCCCCATTGAACACAGTGCAACCTACTTCTGAATAGGCACGCATAGGCTTGGGCTGTAACTGTCTGAGATGATGTCACAATATTGCCCAGGCAACATCTGCCCTTGAGTAAATCAACTTTGGACAGAATGTAGAGGATCATGGAAATGCTATTATAGGTATTATTGTTTTTTACATTTTTACAAATATGTACAATGAAAACATGGAAATGGTTCTGTTCTCAATTGTTCTTCTGGACCAAGCACTTCCCGTGATCACAGTTCACTATGAAAATGTACAGTTCTAACAGAACTGCCCTCACATGCGACATTAGCCATAGTTAGCATCCAACATGCTGCTGAATCTTCACACAGACGTTGCAGTACAGTGTAAAAGGCACAAAAGATTTGTGATAAGGCACAAAAGATTGCTGCAGATACAAAACAAGAGGTAAACTTCAAACTGACCCCTGAAGATTGGCTCAGAACCAATACACTCCCCAATGAGACTTGAAAAAGTATCTTTCTCAATGCCAGGATTCCTAGCTCTCCCATTTCCCAAATTGGAGTGGATTCCCCAAATCACTCCTGAATTGGCCTTTCCAGCCACACTAGACGCTGTTCCAGAACCACCTTTCAGAGCGCGATACCATAGTCTTCCGAGACTGAAGGTTGCCAACACATCCCCCAAAGTTGCCTTTAGTGACATGCGTAAGTCTGACAAAATTGCTTCTGACAAAACAGTCTGATAAAACAGTCCGCTTCCTTAAAAACAGGTTTGTTTGTAGATTGAAACAGTAAATCACATATTTATTCATTCTTGTATATTTATCCCCCTTTTCAGACAAACGTAAGGCGGCACCCAGAGTAATGCTTACGTGAACACAACCCCTGCCGAGAATTCCACTCCTTCTGTTCTCAGAGGGAGCTTCTGTTCATAAAATGCACTTCCATCCATGGATGCATTACTCTGAATGCTACCCATTGTCCCTGAAAGCAACTCATACCAATCAAAACATAATACAGGCTGTGCCTTCAGGTAAGGTAAGATGCTGGGCTGAAACAGAATTAAAACCAACCTCTCCATAAGAAAACTTTTACACACATTTACCAGTAGAAACAGACGACCACTGTTTGGTTTGGCTCACTTGAAAACATTCCTGGTCTTTACACTAGATGGCAGTTCTTTCCTGGATACTGTTTTGCACACAGTCATTTCTTGGTATGTAAATTTGGATGCTCTTTGTCTGCTCAAAGGCAATTGCAGAAAATACCCCTATACGTCTATAAGATGCCAGCAGACATCAAAGGGTGGGGAAGCATGGTGTCCTCCCCCTCATAAGAACATAAGAACAGCCCCACTGGATCAGGCCATGGCCCATCTAGTCCAGCTTCCTGTATCTCACAGCTGCCCACCAAATGCACCCAGGGAGCACACCAGATAAGAGACCTCATCCTGGTGCCCTCCCTTGGATTGGCATTCTGATATAGCCCATTTCTAAAATCAGGAGGTTGCACATACACATCATGGCTTGTAACCCGTAATGGATTTTTCCTCCAGAAACTTGTCCAATCCCCTTTTAAAGGCATCCAGGCCAGATGCCGTCATCACATCCTGTGGCAAGGAGCTCCACAGACCGACCACATGCTGAATAAAGAAATATTTTCTTTTATCTGTCCTAGCCCTCCCAACACTCAATTTTAGTGGATGTCCCCTGGTTCTGGTGTTATGTAAGAGTGTAAAGAGCATCTCTCTATCCACTTTATCCTTCCCATGCATAATTTTGTATGTCTCAATCATGTCCCCCCTGAGACGTCTCTTTTCTAGGCTGAAGAGGCCCAAACGCTGTAGCCTTTCCTCATAAGGAAGGTGCCCCAGCCCAGCAATCATCTTAGTCGCTCTCTTTTGCACCTTTTCCATTTCCACTATGTCCTTTTTGAGATGCGGCGACCAGAACTGGACACAATACTCCTGGTGTGGCCTTACCATTGATTTGTACAATGGCATTATAATATTAGCCGTTTCGTTCTCAATACCTTTGCTAA
Source organism: Tiliqua scincoides (assembly GCF_035046505.1). NCBI lineage: Eukaryota > Metazoa > Chordata > Lepidosauria > Squamata > Scincidae > Tiliqua > Tiliqua scincoides. The sequence continues at coordinate 22,179,617 of NC_089824.1, forward strand.
TGATCCCAAGCATAGAATTGGCCTTCTTCACTGCCACCACACATTGGGTCGACCCTTTCATTGACCTGTCCACCACCACCCCAAGATCTCTCTCCTGATCTGTCATAGACAGCTCAGAACCCATTAGCCTATATGTGAAGTTTTGATTTTTTGCCCCAACGTGCATGACTTTACACTTACTTACATTGAAACGCATCTGCCATTTTGCTGCCCATTCTGCCAGTTTGGACAGATCCTTCTGGAGCTCCTCACAATCACGTCTGGTCTTCACCACTCTCCACAAAGTTTGGTGTCGTCTGCAAACTTGGCCACCTCACTGCTCAACCCTGTCTCCAGGTCATTTATGAAGAGGTTGAAAAGCACCGGTCCCAGGACAGATCCTTGGGACACACCGCTTTTCATTTCTCTCCATTGGACCTCCATTCCTGCCCTTGAAGCAACACAAGTCAGGGTCTCCACACTGCTGCCTGATCGCATGGAGGTCCTGTTCCTGATCTCTCCATGGGGAAGAAAAAAAAAAGAAAGAACGCACATGATAAAGGTATCTGGGCAAGTAGGCGTCAGTGTGTTCAGGACCCTAATTCATGTGTTTATTGAAAGGAAGAGTGACTTGCTGTCTTCACCATATGAGTGCTGATAGCAGGAACTTATTATCACGGTAAGGTGCATTGTATTAACAGGAATAGCAAGAAATAGAGTCACTGCTTCTAATCTACCATCTTATGTGGCTAATTCACTTTCTTTCTTGCCAATAGTTATTTTTAAATACCCCTTACATCCATGCTTGCTCCAACACAATCTAAAGCAGGGGTGCTCACACTTTTTTGGCTCGAGAGCTACTTTGAAACCCAGCAAAGCCCGGAGATCTACCAGGGGGGAAGGAAGCGTCTGACAGACACCCCCTTTAATGTATGGAGCCCCTGCTGGAGTCTAGTCAGTTTCGTCAGTTTTGTTGCTGCATGCCTGAAGAGCAGCTAAAGTGCCAGTTTCAATGTCAGTTTAGTGTCAGCTAAATATGTAAGTTTCGTCTAGTCACTAGACGAAACTGACATATTAACAGTTTGGAGAGACAGGGCTCCGAGATCTACTCATTTTGCCTCGCGATCTACCGGTAGATCGCGATCCACCTATTGAGCACCCCTGGTCTAAAGCATGCCCACATAATGCTTGCAAAGGCCAACAGGCTATATGGCTGGGTAACGTTCCTGTAGGTCACCAAGCCACCCAAATTAGTCCTATGTCACATGGGCACATCTAACTTCTTGCCACTTCCTGCCATGCAGGCACTTCCTGGAACTTCTTGCCACTTGAAGAAGTGAGGAGACTATAAAAACATTTAATAATTTGATTTGCAAAGGGGGAAAAAAGCTGCAGCAGCCACCAGAATGCCTGGACTGGAGCTGAGGCTGTTATCCTCTCTCCCCCTCAGCCACTTAGAACTACTGCAAGAGGTGGTGGGCAGAGGCCCCTCTTGCATCTGTGGCTCAATGAAGGAGTTACTATGTTCTCACTAAAGACATCTGCAGATTCGTCCTGGTGGCAATTTTCCAGAGGACTATGTACAATGCACCTGCTGCAGCTTTAAGATCCATGAGCAGCCATAGTCAGAAATGCGATTTTTTTTTTTGTTATTGCTTTGAGAGGTTTGAGCTTGAAAGGCAGTACTGTACACAAATAAATCTTTAAACAAGTATTCACCTACTCCCTGCCTTGTTTACCGAGAAATGCAAAAGAGAAAGCACAGAGAAAATCCAAGACCCTAGAGTGCCACTGCCAGAGTAGATAATGCAGATTGGGTGGAGAAATTACCTTATTCAGTAAGGGTAAACAGCAGTTTACAGCAGTTGCTCTGTCCTTTGGTACCTGGAAGTGCTTCACTCAGTCCCAGCCATTGATTTCACATGTTCCTTTGCAGAGCCTGGGGGCTGAAATCAGATTTAGGCCCAAGCCCTCATCGTTGTCTCCAGTGATGCACTGCCAATATTTTGCAGGAAGGAAAACATATATTTCATTCTTCTGCTGGCTTGCAGGAAGCTGCAAGGAAGCAAAATTGCTAGCTAATGTTAAACTTTGCCAGATCTCTGCAAAGGTGGAGCGAGAGTGATGCTGGTCAGGAAAGGTGAGACTGAATAATAGATGGATTGGTATCAGAACTGTTTGAAGTTCTCAGCCTAGAAAAGAGGGGGGACATGATTGAGACATACTAAATTATGCAGGGGATGGACAGAGTGGATAGGGAGATGCTCTTTACACTCTCACATAATACCAGAACCAGGGGACATCCACTCAAATTGAGTGTTGGGTGGGTTAGGACAGACAAAAGAAAATATTTCTTTACTCAGCATGTGGTCGGTCTGTGGAACTCCTTGCCACAGGATGTGGTGCTGGCATCTAGCCTAGATGCCTTTAAAAGGGGATTGGACAAGTTTCCAGAGGAAAAATCCATTATGGGGTACAAGCCATGATGTGTATGCGCAACCTCCTGATTTTAGAAATGGGTTATGTCAGAATGCCAGATGCAAGGGAGGGCACCAGGATGAGGTCTCTTGTTATTTGGTGTGCTCCCTGGGGCATTTGGTGGGCCGCTGTGAGATACAGGAAGCTGGACTAGATGGGCCTATGGCCTGATCCAGTGGGGCTGTTCTTATGTTCTTATGCTTGCTTGGACATCTGAATGAATGAATGAATGAATGAATGGACCAGTCTTTCCTTATATGTTTGTACCTGGAAAATAAAGTGCAATTTAACCAAAAATAAATCTGTCCTATGGTTTCACTCACTCACTCACTACACCCCACATATCTCCATTTTCCAAGTGGGGAGCCAAAGGACACAGTAAGAGGAACTAGAGCTAGAAGCAATAAAGTAACTCCACTGGCCTGAGCGCCAAAAATAAATCTATCCTATGGTTTCACTCACTCACCTCCATTTTCCAAGTGGGGAGCCAAAGGACACAGTAAGAAGAACCAGATCTAGAAACAATAATGGCCAGAACATTTTACTTTACCATATAAAATGCAAGCCACTAGATGTCAGTATAAGACAAGAAAATGTAATGCACCACTTCTGCAGGGACCTTTGAGAATGATTGACGAAATGATTGACAAATTAAGGATATAAATTGGCTTTTCATTCAAACAGGAGAGTGAGTGGGAATCGAAAGACACCTGTTTAAAGCAGCAACCTTCAAACAGTAAGTTTCAGTCCAAGCCTCTAGCTGCAAACAGAAGTGTCCAGAAGGCCCTGCTTGATATCCGGGGTGCCATTGTTCGGAGCAGATTGCCTTCTCTGATCTCATGACCAGGCACTGACTAAGCACTGCAACTGAAGAAGGCTGGAATGAATGCTCTGGGAAGATAAGAGCTGATCACAATCAGCTAACTGAATGCATCTTGTTCAAATTTCTCAGTCGCAGCTCATCCAGTGACCTTATCCACATGCACGGGGACACAATAGAGCCCTGTGGGACCTTATGGGTAGAGAGTGAACTCACTTTCTATTCTGCCTCTTGAACAATTTTGCATACTCTTGCTTAGCTGTCTAAACGGATGAATAAATAGCCACTCTTTGCTTAAAACGTTGGTCTGTTTTATCTCTCTCATCGTATCTGTCCACAATGCAAAAGTGTGAAATGAGTGAAAAAGAAAAAACATGGAGTGACCAGAGGGAGGTATCTCGATTGCTATTATTTCTTGTTTATATCAATATGCATGGCATTTTGCAGAACTACAAGAAGAAAGCACTCTGCCCCGAGAAGCTTACAATCTGAAATTTCAAGACAGAGCAAACAACAGAGGATAGGAAGGCAGGGAAAAAATATCTGGGGGGGGGGAGTGTTCAGCATGTTACACCCAACCTGTTAAAGGAGCACTGGATGCTTAAAGGTTAATGTGTACAGTGTTAAGAACCTACAAACTATTTGCTTTCAGATAAGATCTAAAAAGTCAGATCTAAAAGGCACAGTTCGGTGCCAGAAAAGTACACAAGGTACTAGTAAGAGTGTTCTACTATGAACTAATAAGGAACTCCTTGAGTACCAGAGAAGACATGACAGTTTCATTCCACCAGCTCCCTTAATCAAAGCCACACACCAATTAAGATCCCAGTCCCATGTCCAAGCTCTTCCATTTACTCTCAACTTGTTGAGTTAGCCCTAGTTAGCGGGTAAATAGAGTTCCACTTAACAACTTCTACGCACAGCAGTGGCCCATCCATTATGTGAGGTGATGCAGATTGCAAAAGCAGCAGATTGTGGGGAGCCAAGAGGGCAATGGATTGGGGGTGCCCTTCACCCCAAATCTGCCACTGCCTCTCTCCAGGCTGCCATGGATGCAACCCGCACTGATCCACTTTCTAAAAGTGAGCAGACTCCTCATCACTCACCTGCCTACCATGCTCTTAGGGCAGTTTCTTGTGCACTTTGATTTACAAGGACTGCAGTGGTGTCACTAGGGTTTGCATCACCCGGTATGGGAGGCCAGCGCCCCCATGATGGACCTCCTCCCATTCAGTGGGCATGGCAACGCATCATCGCCCTGCAGCCGCTGGTTCTTTGCCTATAACTTTTGATAGAATAGAGATATTTTGATGCAGTTTGTTTCATCACATTCTACATAAAGTTACACATCGGATGATATATACCAAGATGGTATTATGCCTAAAAACCAAGATTTTGGGCCAGCCGTGGTGTCACAACCCCCCCCCCGGTGTGTCATCCGGTGTGGTCCGCACCCCCCCCCCAGCAATGCCACTGAAGGACTGTACAAATGAAGGAGCTCCTTCATTTTGGTAGTCCCTTTAAACCAAATGTGGAAGTCCTGCACTTCTGCAACTGAAGAAACCACATGATAAATAGCTGCTTGTTTGAACAGCTGCATAGAGGCAACACAGAGGATCTGAGGCAGCATCTGGGTCATGCCACCACTGCCTATTCAAGGTAGTAACTCTAAAAGCTTTCATAACTGGCAGCTATGGCTGCATAAATAGCAAACAAACGAACAGAAAATGAAAGGCAATACTTTGAAGCGACCGTACTATCAGAATGGAAGCAAGAAAAAGTCCTCACAACTTTTTTATATGAATACACTACTTCAGATGGAGAGCAGGTGATTTACATGCAAGATGTCCAAAGATGAATCTCTGGCAGCACCTCTAGGTGGGACTGGATACTGCTCCTGCCTGGAACCCTGAGGACCCACTGCCAGTCAGCGCTGACAATACTGAACCAGATATGGTCTCATTCAGTATAAGGCCACAGGATGTGGTGATGGTATCTGGCCTAGATGCCTTTAAAAGGGGATAGGACAAATTTCTGGAGGAAAAGTTCATCATGGGTTACAAGCCATGATGTGTGTGTGCAACCTCCTGATTGTAGAAATGGGCTATGTCAGAATGCCAGATGCAAGGGAGGGCACAAGGATGTAGGTCTCTAGTTGTCTGGTGTGCTCCCTGGGGCATTTGGTGGGCTAGATGGGAATAGTCCAGGAAGCTGGACTAGATGGGCCTATGGCCTGATCCAGTGGGGCTGTTCTTATGTTCTGAAGGCAGTTTTCATAATTTATTCGTGCAGACTTGAATTTGGAGGGTTGCAGGACCAGGGAAGAAACTGCTCCCAGCTTGCCCTATTTTGTGCTTCCGTTTCCTTTTTTGTACTTCACCTGAATAGTGACAATTCCCCTTCTCTCCTTTTTTTCATATTTTTTCTCTACAGTTCTCCTTGGAACAACGTATATCATCCACATCCGTTGCGGGTGATAGGAAATGGCAGCAGTTGGCAGCTGTCCTGGTTTCTGCTCCCCAGTCTTGGAATACATCACATTGCACTGTTCCTCACAGCAAAGCAGGATAATTTTGGCTCACTCCTTTCAAAAAAAAAAGCTGTATTTGACCCTTCAATAGTTTTACTGTGCAAAGGAGGGGGGCTGATCCCTGCTGGAGCAGTAGGTCAAGCAGCAGTAGGTGGAGATGGCAGGAACAACAATTTCATCTTGCACACGTCGGAGTTTTCATCAGGCATAATGATATCCATCCAGAGCACACATAGTTTCCTATGCCCAATCTGAACCCCACCAGTTTACACAATGCAGTAGAGTGCGTGCTGCATACCATGGGGGGGGGGGGAAGAACCAGGGAGAGGTAAATAAAAAATATTTTTGCTTACTTCTCTGTATGTTGCCCAGCCACCAAGCAATCTCAGGAAATGTGTTGGGCCAAAAAAAGAGGGCTAGGATATTGGTGCAAGTGCTGTCGAGATCCACCCCTCCTGCCCCCAAACCACCCCTTGGGTGCACCGATCCTCCTTTGAACCACCCTTACTGCCACCTTACCTGCTCCTGCACACTGCTGTCACCTCGCTTCAGTTCCTGTCTTTGTTTGAAGCCAGGCTAGTGGGGAGAAGAGGCAGGGCCTATTTGCTGGTGGTGCCCTTACAATGGAACAGCTGGATTGAATTGGGCCTGGAACCACACTGGTAAGCAATGCAGCTCCCCACGTCCCCACGTCCACTAGGAGACCAACAGCAAGGTTGTTACCTCAACAAAAGTTGTTAAGGGACCTTCAAAATCAGCCCCAGATATTGTGCACATGATCAGCAACCCTGGAGATTACAAAAGTGCAGATCAAAACTTGCAAGCACTTTGCTGCTGGAATGGGGCTTCCTCCCAAAGAGATGATCCAGCAGGACTCTTCTTATGTTCTTATGAAGATAGCAGAGGGCAGTCCTGTCACCCACCAACACCTTTGTATCCTAGCAAAGGGTGAGAGTCTGATGTGTACTCCCAGGGTCTCAACCTGTTCTAATTGGATGATTACTTCCATATCATCTAATCCAAAATCTTGAGGATATCTACCAATCAGAATCACATTCATCTTATCTGCAGACTGACTTATGTCAAAATGTAGCTTGTTAAGCTGTTGGAGAAAGTCAAAAAACCCTTAGAGGTGCATAGCATTCTGTGGCTGGCTTCTGTCTTTACCAGCTAAGGTGAAATAATGAAATGAAAAATGAAACGTTGAAGAAATCCATACCATTGCAGGAACTTATTCTTTTGTTTCATTGCTTTTGCTATAGTCGTCATCATCCCCCGCTTTTAAAATATATATTAATATGACTATATTGAATGATAACATTCTTGAAAATATAAAATATTTCAAAAATATATCCCTCCATCACTTTCACTGACTAGCCTGAGTTCAGGATTCTGTGTAGCCTTGGCAACGGCTGATGACATCAAATACAGTGCAATATGGCCAGGAAAGGAGAAATAAACAGGGATGGAAAATTTCTAGCCAGCAACTTTTAAAGGATTTGCCGAGAGACAGAAAGAAAACAGATAAACAGCTCCAAAGCCAGTCAGCCAGTCTTTAAAAAGAAAAAAATTGAGTTTTGCATCATAACACAAGCAGGAAAGAGGTGCCTGAATGGTGAAATTTTGGTTTGTCGTCCAATTCCTTTACCTTTTAAACCCCTTACTTTTTCTGTACTCAGTTCTGCACTACATTAAATACTAAATTGAACACTACATTGAACACTAAAATTGAGTGTTGGGAGAGTTAGAACAGACAAAAGAAAATATTTCTTTACTCAGCATGTGATTGGTCTGTGGAACTCCTTGCCACAGGATGTGGTGATAGCATTTGGCCTGGACGCCTTTAAAAGGGGATTGGACAAGTTTCTGGAGGAAAAATCCATTGCGGGTTACAAGACATGATGTGTATGTGCAACCTCCTGATTTTAGAAATGAGCTATGTCAGATGCAAGGGAGGTCATCAGGATGAAGTCTTGCCCTAATGAAGAGAATAAAAAGGAACATAAACTGTGGCAAAAGAAATGTAAGAAGGTGATAGGGGAGGCCAAGCGAGACTATGAGGAACGCATGGCCAGCAACATTAAGGGGAATAATAAAAGCTTCTTCAAATATGTTAGAAGCAGGAAACCCGCCAGAGAAGCAGTTGGCCCTCTGGATGGTGAGGGAGGGAAAGGGGAGATAAAAGGAGACTTAGAGATGGCAGAGAAATTAAATGAGTTCTTTGCATCTGTCTTCACGGCAGAAGACCTCGGGCAGATACCGCTGCCCGAACGGCCCCTCCTAACTGAGGAGTTAAGTCAGATAGAGGTTAAAAGAGAAGATGTTTCAGACCTCATTGATAAATTAAAGATCAATAAGTCACCGGGCCCTGATGGCATACACCCAAGGGTTATTAAGGAATTGAAGAATGAAGTTGCAGATCTCTTGACTAAGGTATGCAACTTGTCCCTCAAAATGGCCATGGTGCCAGAAGATTGGAGGATAGCAAATGTCACGCCTATTTTTAAAAAGGGAAAGAGGGGGGACCCGGGAAACTATAGGCCGGTCAGCCTAACATCCATACCGGGTAAGATGGTGGAATGCCTCATCAAAGATAGGATCTCAAAACACATAGACGAACAGGCCTTGCTGAGGGAGAGTCAGCATGGCTTCTGTAAGGGTAAGTCTTGCCTCACGAACCTTATAGAATTCTTTGAAAAGGTCAACAGGCATGTGGATGCGGGAGAACCCGTGGACATTATATATCTGGACTTTCAGAAGGCATTTGACACGGTCCCTCACCAAAGACTACTGAAAAAACTCCACAGTCAGGGAATTAGAGGACAGGTCCTCTCGTGGATTGAGAACTGGTTGGAGGCCAGGAAGCAGAGAGTGGGTGTCAATGGGCAATTTTCACAATGGAGAGAGGTGAAAAGTGGTGTGCCCCAAGGATCTGTCCTGGGACCGGTGCTTTTCAACCTCTTCATAAATGACCTGGAGACAGGGTTGAGCAGTGAAGTGGCTAAGTTTGCAGATGACACCAAACTTTTCCGAGTGGTAAAGACCAGAAGTGATTGTGAGGAGCTCCAGAAGGATCTCTCCAGACTGGCAGAATGGGCAGCAAAATGGCAGATGCGCTTCAATGTCAGTAAGTGTAAAGTCATGCACATTGGGGCAAAAAATCAAAACTTTAGATATAGGCTGATGGGTTCTGAGCTGTCTGTGACAGATCAGGAGAGAGATCTTGGGGTGGTGGTGGACAGGTCGATGAAAGTGTCGACCCAATGTGCGGCGGCAGTGAAGAAGGCCAATTCTATGCTTGGGATCATTAGGAAGGGTATTGAGAACAAAACGGCTAATATTATAATGCCGTTGTACAAATCGATGGTAAGGCCACACCTGGAGTATTGTGTCCAGTTCTGGTCGCCGCATCTCAAAAAAGACATAGTGGAAATGGAAAAGGTGCAAAAGAGAGCGACTAAGATGATTACGGGGCTGGGGCACCTTCCTTATGAGGAAAGGCTACGGCGTTTGGGCCTCTTCAGCCTAGAAAAGAGACGCTTGAGGGGGGACATGATTGAGACATACAAAATTATGCAGGGGATGGACAGAGTGGATAGGGAGATGCTCTTTACACTCTCACATAATACCAGAACCAGGGGACATCCACTCAAATTGAGTGTTGGGCGGGTTAGGACAGACAAAAGAAAATATTTCTTTACTCAGCGCGTGGTCAGTCTGTGGAACTCCTTGCCACAGGATGTGGTGCTGGCGTCTAGCCTAGACGCCTTTAAAAGGGGATTGGATGAGTTTCTGGAGGAAAAATCCATTATGGGGTACAAGCCATGATGTGTATGCGCAACCTCCTGATTTTAGGAATGGGTTAAGTCAGAATGCCAGATGTAGGGGAGAGCACCAGGACGAGGTCTCTTGTTATCTGGTGTGCTCCCTGGGGCATTTGGTGGGCCGCTGTGAGATACAGGAAGCTGGACTAGATGGGCCTATGGCCTGATCCAGTGGGGCTGTTCTTATGTTCTTATGTTCTTATGTTATCTGGTGTGCTTCCTGGGGCATTTGGTGGGCCGCTGTGAGATATAGGAAGCTGGACTGGATGAGCCTATGGCCTGAACCAGTGGGGCTGTTCTTATGTTCTTACATCAGTGGCTGCTGAATCATCGGGTGACTTTGCAAAAGTCCATCATTGCTTGCTGGCTATAATACTGAGTGACGACTTGCATGCTTGAAATTGACATCCCAGAACCAACTCTTCCACAAGCACAGCTTTTATGTGACACCCTGACATCACTTCAAGTGATCAATGGAGGCAGTGTGCATATCTCAGGTTGGCATGGGTCAAGTAACTGAGTAGTCTACATGCCTGTCATGTGAAAAAATATATGGTGGTTTTATTTATCAGGTTATTTGTGCATTTATGTTTAAAAGTGTATGCTTCATCTTTGGCTCATCAGAGGCCCTCAATGCAGTAAAGCCTCCTGAAAGGTGATTTTTACCTTAAAGAAGTGCCCTGTAGTAACTTGAATAAGGACAAAAAGCAATGAGCACTACTCTGCCTTGGCTGATGTGCCCACATGGTACCTGAAGGAACCACACATATACGAATGTGTGCAGTTTTATATCTCCACCATCCTCTCATTCAAGAATGGAGCTCAAGGAGACTGCACAGTGTCCATCTCTTTGCATTCACAGCTCACAGCCTGCCCCGGGCATGACAAGTGCTGTCACCACCTGCTGTATGACATGCAAGAGCTTGAGCAAATAGCAAATGCCCTTCTGTGGGCAGGAAGAAAAGGCAGTGATGGGAACTAACTCCATCACCTGCTCTCCCTCTCCCAAACAGCTGATTACTGCCTTTCTAAGAGCTCACAACAGGAGAGGAAACTGAACGCTTTCCACATGCGCTGCCTCCAACGCATTCTCGGCATCACCTGGCAGGACAAAGTTCCTAACAACACAGTCCTGGAACGTGCTGGAATCCCTAGCATGTATGCACTGCTGAAACAGAGATGCCTGCGTTGGCTTGGTCATGTTGTGAGAATGGATGATGGCCAGATCCCAAAGGATCTCTTCTATGGAGAACTCGCGCAAGGAAAGCGCCCTACAGGTAGACCACAGCTGCGATACAAGGACATCTGCAAGAGGGATCTGAAGGCCTTAGGAGTGGACCTCAACAAGTGGGAAACCCTGGCCTCTGAGCGGCCCACTTGGAGGCAGGCTGTGCAGCATGGCCGCTCCCAGTTTGAAGAGACACTTGGCCAACAGACTGAGGCAAAGAAGCAAAGAAGGAAGGCCCATAGCCAGGGAGACAGACCAGGGACAGACTGCACTTGCTCCCGGTGTGGAAGGGATTGTCACTCCCGAACTGGCCTTTTCAGCCACACTAGATGCTGTTCCAGAACCACCATTCAGAGCGCAATACCATAGTCTTTCGAGACTGAAGGTTGCCAATACAATACAATACAATACAAGAGCACTCAGCATAGATCACTATGGCACTGGGATCAGGGAGTGGAACTGTGAACGCAGCATCTATTTCCATGCATGCTTCTCTACCCCTGCGTCACCAGATATGCTTGATGACACATGCAATAATAATATGTACATGTGAAAGACCAAACATACAGAGGACTTGTAACACACTCCAGTAGGCTGTGAATGAGAGGCACAAATATGTGTGTGTGTGGAAACCCCTGCCCCTTCTGACTCACCCGCAGGGGGCAGGTTCACTTCATGGAGTGAGGGGAAAACCATTTGGCAGATGGAGATTTATTGCCCAGGCAGCACTCACAATAGTAAATTGAGATTCAATCAGTGCTAATGAATGCTTCTTTCTTCACAAGAGGTGATGACAAATTTGGGGGGGGGGGTCTTGCCCGGTGTCTCCAAGGAATTGCTAAAGCCTGCTGTTATGCCACTCAAGACTATTCAGATGGGTCTTTGATGAAGATAATCTGGGGATGAGGCATTTAGGAGCCCCTGAGGTAGTAACAGCTCTCTCTTGGTCTTGATCCCCTCACCAACAACTTTGAGGCTTACAGGTCTTGAAGAGTGACCTGTAAGAATCTTCAGGTGCCCAAAGAATCTTCTTCCAACCGAAGGCAGGTTTTGTCCCTCCAGGGCCAGTATCCTTGATGCAGGGAAAGTAGGAAGGCTATCAAATATAGTCCCTCTTCTTTTTGGGGGGTCTCTTCTCCCTCCTGGTTCACACTTCTCTATCCCTTGACCATTCCTCTTCCTTGCTTTATGTTCTCACCTCTTGCTTTTGTGCTAGAACCCCTTCTTCCTTTCTCTCCTTCACCCATTCCCTGCCTCTCCTTCCCAACATTTCTCCATTCATTTCTTTCCTCATTCCTCACTTCCATCTCTCCACTGCTCCCTTCCTGCCTTAGCTGCCCTTTTAAGAGGCTCCCATATAGCATCCAGTGCCCCCCCCCCAGCTGAGACTGCTGTCAGCTGTTGAGCTGACAGAGTCAGCAATTCTTGATGCCTGGGGAGGACAAACGCAGCCACGCATTGATCATGCCCAGTTCCTGATCAGGGCCAGGACTCCTTGCAGCCGAGGCTGTACTCAGGCAGGATGTTGGCACTTACAAGATGATGCAGCATAGTACAATAGAAAGAAGGGGAAATCAAGGGTAAAATGCTATAGAATCAATATGTTGAAAAATAAACTTTAAAAAGCATCTGGAAAGGAAGGGACACAGAAACTGAAAGAGGAAAAGTGACAAGGCCTGAGAAACCTGAGCATCTATAGAAATTTATTTTTCATATTTTTATACCACCCTTCCACCCCATGAGCTCAGAGTGGCATACATGGTTCCTTCCCACCTTTTTGTCCATACAACAACAAAGTGATGTAGGTTCACAATCCTTCCAGTTTTATTTACAGGGGGCTGTACAGCGGGCTGTTATTTACAGGGTGTCCCCTTGGGGCTGGGGATAAGAATAGGCCCTCAGTTTGGCTGTACTTGTCCTAAGAGGCGACTGAACAGCCACCAGATAGATGGGACTCGTCAGCCTGGGAAGGCAGCTCATCTGAGAGAAGGAAAACTCTGATCCCAAACCTCCACTGCCTTGTGGCTACATCCAGTTATGGAAAAGCCTTCAGGAGTCAACCTCGAGGCAAAATCCGGAGCCGGAGTCCCTGAGGCAGTCCATGGCTGAACACAGTCACATTCTGGCAACTCCTGCGATGCCACTGGAACCAACCGTATTGGCTTCTGCCTTTCCATTGGACCATTTCAGCGACGTGGAGAGGGGGGATTTGCTGCATGGGTAACAGTCTATCCCCCATACTTACTTTACTCAGGCTTCACGCACTGGAGAGGACACTCTGTTCCAGAACACTATTCAGAGCGCGATACCACAGTCTTCCGAGACTGAAGGATGCCAACAAATATTTACAGGGGCAACATGGGCATTTGCACTGTTCCTATAAATAAAACCCTAAGTGCTGGACTTCTGGGTGTGGTCTGAGGTTGTAAGGAACACAGTAAGGGTTTGGGTCTTTTCGTAGCACAGAGACAATGGACCTGAGACAGCCTCAGGTGACATGCTGCATAGTGCCACCCCTGAGGAACAGCACAATCCTATACATGGCTACTTAGAAGTAAGCCCTGCTAAGTTCAATAGGATTTACTCCCAGGAAAGTATGTATAGGATTTCAGCCTAAATGTTACAAATAAAGAAAAGCAGCCATCACTAAGTGACTTGCTAATCCTTTGTGGAACACACACTGTTCCGTCCAAGTGTACAATGACTGCCAGCCAAAAAAGCAGGAGGACCAGAAGCAAAATTAGAAGAGAAATTTAGAAGAGAAGAGAAAGTAATACAATCTTGTTAGACATTCTCCTTGCAGCCCAAGGAAAGCTCAGGGAAGAAAACCAGGAGCCATTACCTTCCATGTTTGCGAACCACAGCTGCCCGAGGATCTGACCCTCTTGAGCTCATGGTTCTGGTATGCATTTCATTAAGAACAGAGAATGAAAGAGGGCAGCTGGTATTAGTGATTCTGAGTAATTGCCAGACAAGCTATGACAATGTATGTGCCAAGCACCCATTAACCTTGGCTGGACTTCTGACACAGCAGCAGTAAATATTCTGGATGTGCCATGAATGTGTTGAAGTCAGACCATGGCTCCAATTTCACTGTCATTATTTGCAGGGATGAAGTCATTCTTTGCCCTTAGTTTGTTTCCCAGCAAGGAAAGACCAGCATTTTTATTACTACTTCAGAGTGGTGAAGACTTAAGGCTGTCCAATCTCCCAACCATGGTCAGCAGAGAAGCAACACCACAGGTCCATGCAGTCGTCCTGCTTCTTCCTGTCCCTTCTCATGCCTGAATTTCCCTTCCCTGACAATTTCAGGGCTAACCAAGGATTGAACCAGTGTTAAATCTGCACTGGTATTGTACAAATCATGGGTGCTTCCAAACCTTAGTTGATAAATATGGCTAGGCTTGAGCTAACCCTGGTTAGTGAAAGCAATGGGGCAGATGTAGTGAACTTCTAGTGGTGCATATGAGTTAACTCAACTTCCCTCAGATGAGGAGGCTGGTTAGAAGGAGGTTGAAAGGGAAGGTAAAAAGAATCCAATCTCCCCAGAGTGCATGGAGGCTGCTTAAAAACTGTTTTAAGAGAGGCGCAGCAGAAGTGTATACCGCAAAGGAAGAAGGGCTCAACTAACTCCAGGAGGGTGTCTGCATGGCTAACCAGCCAAGTTAGAGAGGCTGTGAAGGGCAAGGAAGCTTCCTTCCATAAATGGAAGTCTTGCCCTAATGAGGAGAATAAAAAGGAACATAAACTGTGGCAAAAGAAATGTAAGAAGGTGATACGGGAGGCCAAGCCAGACTATGAGGAACGCATGACCAGCAACATTAAGGGGAATAATAAAAGCTTCTTCAAATATGTTAGAAGCAGGAAACCCGCCAGAGAAGCAGTTGGCCCTCTGGATGGTGAGGGAGGGAAAAGGGAAATAAAAGAAGACTTATAGATGACAGAGAAATTGAATGAGTTCTTTGCATCTGTCTTCACTGCAGAAGACCTCGGTCAGATACCGCTGCCCAAATGGTCCCTCCTGACCAAGGAATTAAGTCAGATAGAGGTTGAAAGAGAAGATGTTTCAGACCTCATTGATAAATTAAAGATCAATAAGTCACCGGGCCCTGATGGCGTCCACCCAAGAGTTATTAAGGAATTAAAGAATGAAGTTGCCAGTCTCTTGACCAAAATATGCAACTTGTCCCTCAAAATGGCCACAGTGCTAGAGGATTGGAAGATAGCAAATGTCATACCAATCTTTAAAAAGGGAAACAGAGGGGACCTGAAAAAATATAGGCCGGTCAGCCTAACATCTATACCAGGTAAGATGGTGGCATACCTCATCAAAGATAGAATCTCAAAACACATAGATGAACAGGCCTTGCTGAGGGAGAAATGGAAACGGTGCAAAAGAGAGCGACTAAGATGATTACTGGGCTGGGGCACCTTCCTTAGAAGGAAAGGCTACGGTGTTTGGGCCTCTTCAGCCTACAAAAGAGACACCTGAGGGGAGACATGATCGAAACATACAAAATTATACATGGGAAAGATAAAGTGGATAGAGAGATGCTCTTTACATTCTCACATAACACCAGAACCAGGGGACATTCACTAAAATTGAGTGTTGGGAGGGTTAGGACAGACAAAAGAAAATATTTCTTTACTCAGCGTGTGGTTGGTCTGTGGAACTCCTTGCCGCAGGATGTGGTGATAGCATCTGGCCTGGATGCCTTTAAAAGGGGATTGGACAAGTTTCCAGAGGAAAAATCCATTATGGGTTACAAGCCATGATGTGTATGTGCAACCTCCTGATTTTAGAAATGGGCTATGTCAGAATGCCATATGCAAGAGAGGGCACCAGGATGCAAGTCTCTTGTTATCTGGTGTGCTCCCTGGGGCATTTGGTGGGCCACTGTGAGAGATACAGGAAGCTGGACTAGATGAGCCTATGGCCTGATCCAGTGGGACTGTTCTTATGTTCTTATGAGTAAAATGCAACAAAGAACTCTGCCCAGACTTAAGCTCCACATCATAGTTTTAAAGTCGGTGAAATGCATCCATTCAAGAACAACTAGTTAAACCAGGTCTGCACAACAAGGGGCAATCGCAGCACTTCCTTTTTCACGTAGTCCCCTTAGCCACAGCAATACCCATAACTTCTGTTTGCCATTTCTCATAGTTGTGGCAGCATCCGAGGCTCACATCAATCTATCATAATTGGGGGGTTGAAGCTGAGAGAATGCAGGCATCGCTGAATCCACAGGGCTTCTCCTTCCCCAGGATGCAGTGAAGTCAACACTATGTTTTCTAGCCTGCTATAGTGAATCTAGCAAGATGCACAGCCCGCCTGTGTCATTCAGCAGTTGTGAATTGCTGAGATAGTCTTGTGCCCTGTAACCCTGGAGGGCCTCTGCCACTCAAGTCAGTGTAGACAGTATTGAGCCAGATGGCTTAAAGGTCTGACTCAGCCTAAAGCATGCTGATACCATGGTTTGAATAGGTCCAAGCGAAATATGGCACTTAAAGTTTGACCTGCTTTTGACACATTTGCTGTAGTTCACCAAACATCCATTGAAGCATAGGCTGACCACTTCACCACAGATCTGCACAATTCAGATTACACAGGCCTACAAAATTGAGGGTCAGAAAAGTTTTTCCCAAACTTTAAAGGTTGTTTGATATGAATTTGGTGTGCCGATTCCAAAAATGGCATCTGTTTTGCCGTATCACGTCTAGTTTTGGAGATATAGTATAGCCTCATATAGTATAGCTTCCTCATGAGAAAACTGCTTGAACCATTCACTAAAGAGTCTATGCCGTGTCTCCAAAACTAGACGTGATAGGGCAAAACAGATGCCATTTTTGGAATCGGCACCCCAAATATACCCAGGAATTGGTGTAACGTTTAAGGAAGCAGAATGTGTATTGGCCTGTGTTATCAAAGGAAAATAGGAAGAGATCTGTGAGAAACAGACTCTTGGGATGAAAAGTAAGGTGCAGAACTCCAAGACAGCTTTGCCTGAATGTAAGTGATTTGACTGTATTGCAGTGTGTCCGTTATAGAAGCCAGAAAGTAAATGGCAAGGTGGAGAAGAGGCGGTTAATATACCAAAGCATGATGACAGCCATTTGATCCTCTGACTGCCACACATTGTGAAGCGTGACTGCGTTGTCAATTGCCTAGCAATTGACTGGACCATTTTTGCTGAAGCCTGGATCTTCCCCTTACTGGAAGATCGTATTGGTGGTAAACGCAGCTGAGAGCCAAGAATGAGCTCTTGGCCATTTTTCATACCACATTTGACCTGGGCTTATGGGTCCATGATTCAGGCAACCTATGATCATCATTTAATTCAGGTAGGGAGGGGAGAAAACCCAACATATTACAGCCAGCAGTGAGATCATGTGAACCACTACAAAATGGTATAACAAATACTCAAAAGTGAATTTTCCTAATATTGATCACGCTGTGAGCTCATCTGCACACACATATGCAAGCTGTGTATATATAACTTAAATGGAAGGGAAAATAAATTTTCCTGAGGTCTAGTGTCACCGGCCAGGCTTCTCCTGTGAAAACAACTCTGCATGGACAGTACAGTCTCCAGCTTCAGAAAGGAGCAATTCCACTTGTAAATCTTGCTTCTTGACAGAAGGGTTTGGAAAGAATTTAAAGCCAGGCTGCCTAAGTGATTTCACATGTAAGTGCACAGTGTCTCTTCTCGTGATGTAAATGCCAAGGCAGAGGTTGACTAAAAAAGAAAAAGGGTTCGGGTTACGGAGCAGATCCTGTGGGTTGCTATAATCCTGCATTCACAAAGTGTGTTTTACCAGGAGCATTCTGCTGTCTCAAATCTATCAGGAACTCTGATGTGCTGTGACCTCATTAACCCCAGAGACTTCTGAACTCTCCATTACAGCCAAGTCACTGAAGAATGTGGAACAAGCCTGACATCACCCAGGCTGCACAAGTAATTTATTTATTTAATCTTGTCCGAGAAATCCATCTATGTCAGCAGCCAAGTCAGCACCTCCCTTCAGTCATGGCCACTTATAGGAACAAGATCACGTGCTCTTACATTGATACGTTTTGGTTTCAAGGAACCCCATCCTAATATGGCTCACATTGCAAAATGTCTGCAGAGCAGATGTAGGTACTGGTGGGTTAGATCCAGACACCCAACGTTCACATGCAGGAAGGAAAAATGTTAGCATAAAGAATTTCTACTTGGCAACACACTTTCTTTTTTCACGTACTCCTGCCTGCACTTCCAACGTGGAATCTTCTTCTGTGTAAACACTGTACTCTTAGGCTGCAATTTCCTGGGAATCAACCCCATTAACACAATGGGGTTGACTTCTGAGAACACATACCTAGAACTGTGTTGCTAGTATGGCATTCCTGAACAATGCATCTAACAGCCCTGAACAACCTAGCATAACCCAATGTAAGCAGACACAAGAAAAGAGTTTGTGCATCTAATACAGAAGCACAGGAAAGAGATGATCAGGTACTGCAAACATGAACCAAATCAGGACATCCGCTAAAATTGAGTGTTGGGCGGGTTAGGACAGACAAAAGAAAATATTTATTTACTCAGCGTGTGGTCGGTCTGTGGAACTCCTTGCCACAGGATGTGGTGCTGGCGTCTAGCCTAGATGCCTTTAAAAGGGGATTGGACAAGTTTCTGGAGGAAAAATCCATTACGGGGTACAAGCCATGATGTGTATGTGCAACCTCCTGATTTTAGAATTCCGGTGGCACGTGTATTAGCACGCCACCGGCGTTTACCCTGCCCGCCCACGAGACACAGGAAGGGCCAGCCTCGCAGCCGATTGGCTGGGGGCTAATTGGTCTGGGGCCACGTGCAGGCTGCTCAGAGAAGCCCGCGCAGTCGGGACCAGGCAGCGGTCAGGGAAGGACCTCTTGCACGCTGCTCCCCGACTCAGGCCACATTGCTGGGGCCTCGAGCCCAGCAGACTTGGCTGCGGGAGCCCGCCTGCCCTCTCGACTTACCTGAGGGTAGCGAGCGGTTGCTGGTGGTGTCACCTGGGTTGGGCTTCTTGGCTGGGTTGCGGTGGGCTGCCTTGCAGGGGCGGCGGTCCAGCTGCGCCCCTCTTTGGCCGCGTGTGTGCGGCTGGTGTGCCCACGCCTCCAGTGGGCTTGGTGTGCCTCGGGGCTGGTGCTTGGCTGCTCGCTTGGCTGCTCTCCTCCAGGCTGCTGGCTGCGCTCAGGTAGAGCGCTCAGCGGGAGCCGCTGAGCGCCCGACCCCCCCACCTCCCCAGGGTAGTTTGGGTGGCCAGCGCTTGGACGCCTGGCGGCTCTGCACGGGTCCGTGTTTGAGCCTGCTGGTCGTTTGGGGTGCGTGTGTGAAACGGGTCGCCTGCTTGGTGTGCAGGCGCCCCGTGGGAGCGCTGTTTGGGCGCGTGCCTGGCTGCAGCTGGTGCCTGCCGCCCTTGGGGTTGCTCTGCCTCCTGCCCGGCTGCTTGTTGAGCCTGCCCGCAGAGGCACCAGGAGCTTTTCTCAGCACCTTCCTCCGTGTGTTTGGGGCTTTCAGGGCTTTGTCAGCCTCCTCCCCAGCACATAGTGAGGAAGGGCAATTTGCCAGGAGTTTGCCTCCTTTGTTTGCCTATAAGGCCTAGTGGCTGAGTGGTGTTTTACACTCAACATTGAGTGAAGCTAAGCAGAGTTAGCTGTGGTTCAGAATTGGATGGGAGACCGCAAGTCTGTTTTGCTGTGTCATTTGCATGCTAGTTTAAAAAAAAAAAAAAAAAAAAAAAAAAGGGGGGGGGAGGAAAGAAAATAAGAAGTTGATTGGATAAATAAATAAAGAGGTGAGATTAAAATAATAATATTAATAAAGATAATAAATAATTAAAAAAAACAGCAAACAAACAAACAAAAAACAAATTCCGTAATTAAGGAAGTTGTCGTTAAAATATAAATTAATAACAAAACAAAACAAAACAACAACAACAAAAAAAAAATAAAATTAATGATTGTTAAATAATAAGAAGGTCATGATAAATAAGACTTCAATCTTGTCTACACTTTCCTGGGAGTAAGCCCCATTGACTATATTGGGATTTACTTCTGAGTAGACATGCATAGGACTGGGCTCTCAGAAATAATATATATATTTCTCTAATAGAAGTATATTGGAGGGGTGAGAGGTGGCTGTCAGTTGCCACCACTCCCCCCCCCCAGGTTTTTTGTTGAGACGTCTGTATGCCCAATGAGGAATAAGAAATCAGGGGGGAAGGCCCCCCCCCAGCTTGCACTGATTTCTTCCTCAGAGGAGGAGGATGATACAGCTGAGCTGTGGGCTCTGGTTGCACAGGTAGAAGCTTTTAAGAAGGAGAGTGCAATGTGCAAACGCTGGTTTGGGTGATGGTCAATGCATCAGGTGCTTCCCTCCCCAGGGAGGTCTACCAGGAAGGACGTGGGGCGAACCTAACGCAAATCCTCTCTTCCAGAGTAACCATTGGAGGAGCTTAAGGAGTGACAGGCTCCAGCCAGACCTCCGGTTGTGCAAGCACAGTGGGACCCTGATGAGCAGCAGTAGCCACAGGTGGCATCTTCCCAGGTTGCTGGGTAGGGACAGTTCAGGTTCTTATCTGTGGGCACTCCATCATTTTCTGGGCACAGAAGAGATTAACCGCTTTGGACAAGCTCATTGAGCGACAGGCTCCGGGACCTCCAGTTGTTCAGGTACAGGCATCGGATCTTGATGGTCTCTGGTGTCCCTTACAGCCTAACTCCTTATGCTGATGTCCTGTATGGGGTTTTCTCTCAGGGAGCCACAGAAGGGTCAGGTGAGCATCCACGAGTGGCCTAGTGGGATGTGGCCCTGCCTTTGGGTGGTCAACTCGCCTTGGCAGTTAAAGGAAAATTTAGCAGGGCGAGTTTGTTAATGTGTTTAGTTTATTGTGTGAGCAACCTGAGCCAGCCTTGAAGGTGGGTGACCCAGTGCCTGTCCCCCAAGTGGGGTGAAGGCAGAAAAATTGATAAAAATTGGAATAATTGGTTGACCTGATATATTATTTTGCTGCAGTAGTTATTCAAATGTAGGCAGCACGGGCAGCTGCACTTTAAGTACCTGGATATTATCCCCTCGACTGGCAGGTTTCAGAGCAGGATTGTGGGTTCAATTTATCTGGCCGGCCCGGTCCAATTTAGGCGATTGATCCTTAGTGGGCATTTGCTCTGGGTGCAGCCAGGCCAGTGGCAGGGTTGTTAGGAATGTGATGCGTTCACCCCCCGCTCCTGCTGTGAGTTTAACTCCATGGGGCGGTGCGGCAGGGCAGGTTGCACCCTTGCACATGTCAGTGGGCAGTACAACGGCCAGCACTTGGTGTCCGTGTGCCCCAAGTTGGCAGGATTTAGGAGGAGTCCCAGGCTCCGAGCTGGGCAGGCCAAAAGTGGGGGTGGTCAGCCCCCTCAAGCTGGGAAAGTGGCCCACCCTGATTAGAGTAGAGGTGTTGGGTGTATTTTGTAGGGGTATCCTAAGTTTTCGGACGCTCAATCATTAGTTGAAGGTAGTGACAAGGGATTTCAGATTCCTGCGGCCCCTCCCTCTAGGTCTACCTGGGCCAGGAATCTCCTGTCAGTAAAGGGTATGGAAGGAACAGTTTAAGCTAAGATAGATAAGGAATAGGGAGCCGGCCATCTGGCGGGCCCCTTTAAGTCTCCTCCGTTTCCCAATGTTTAGGTGTTCCCATTACGTGTAGTTCCAAGAAGGTCCCTGGACCTTCCATCTCATTCATCATCTGTCCTATCCTTATGGGGGTTCAGTTAGTGATAGGATCCCTGCACACCTTAGTTCATTATGATATATTCTTTGGACCAAGCTATCAGGGTAGTATGTGGCTGTGGCCTTGACGCCCTTATGGCCAAGGCGGATATTGTGTCTACAATCAGACTCTTGCCCGTCCACCCTGATGATTTTTGTTTGCTTGGTTTTCAGTTTAATGGTTCCTTATATCTGGATAAAGCGCTACCAATGGGATACGCAATTTCCTGTGCCCTTTCGAGAAATCTGCCTCCCTTTTGGAGTGGTTAGTGGTGAGCAGAGCACGATTCGCCTCAATGGTCTATTATTTTGAGGCCCCGCAACTACCCTTACGTTTTGGTATTGAATTAGACACTGTCCAGCGGTGCAGTAGGCCGCCTGGCAACAGGTTGGTTAGGCTGCAGCAGCTAATACGTGCTGGCCTCCAGGCTCCGAAATTGTCCTAGAGACATTTGCAGGTTCTCGTGGGACATCTGAATTTTGCCTGCAGGGTAGTTGCCCCCAGCCAGGCCTTTTTTCAGGAGGCTGCATGCCTGCGTGGCAGGTATTAGAGGCCTCACCATCGCCTGCGGATCACCCAGGACATGAAGGCAGATTGGGTAATCTGGTTACAGTTTTGGAGTTTTATAATGGTGTATCCTTTTGGCAGCAGGAGTGTTTACTTGGGGCGGGGCTGCAGGTTCACTCTGATGTTGAGGGTGGTTTTGGATTTGGAGTTATTTTAGAGAGAGATGGTGTTCTGCCCCTTGGCCGGATACAGGGGTTTCAGAAGGGGTTACTGTAGGCATGATTTTTTAGGGCTGTCCCCTCCTTGCGGTGGCAGTTCAATTATGGGCAGAGGAATTTGCCAACTCCACCGTGCGTTTCTGGTGCGACATCCAAGCTGTGGTTTTTGTCGTTAACCAGCAGACGTCCCGGTCCCCACGGGTGATGGGACTGGTGAGGGTGTTTGTTTTGCATTGCCTTAAGATTAACACCTTGTTTTTCATTAGGCACATCCAGGGTCTTGATAACGGCATAGCCGACACCCTATCTTGTTTTTTAGGTGGAGCATTTCCGGCAGCTGGCTCCAGGGGTGCGGCAGGATCCCGACCCGATGCCCCTTTCGCTTAGGACCCTTGGCTATGCAGAGCGCAGCATGTAATTTTGTCTGCGCTTGCGCCGTCTACCTTCACAGCTATCAAAGGGAGGCAAAGGAATTTGAGGCCTTTTGGGCAGCCCTGGCTGTACCCCAAGTCTGGCCTATTCCGCCAGAACACCTGATGCGGTTCTTTTATACCTGCAGGGCATTAACGTATTGTGTGGGTCTTTATCAGTGTACTTGGCGACATTGGCGTTCTGTGCCAAGGCCTCAAGTTTTGCTGATGCTGGTCTTGTTTGGCTGCACGTCCTGTGGTTTGGGATGCCTTGTTCTGTCATGTTGATGCCTCACCTGTTATGTTTTTCCAGTTTAGGGTCCTTTTTCGCAGGGCAGTGGCAGACCTTGGGTTTCGGGCGGAAGATTACGGCCTGCACTCTTTCAGGACTGGGGCTGCAGCGGCTGCAGCTGATATCGGCCTCCCAGCCCGGGGCATTCAGAGGATTGGCCGTTGGCGCTCCTGCGCATTTTCGTATTACGTCAGAGAGCCTGACAAGCGCTGAGCGGGATTCGCTCGGCTATTCCCCCTCGCCCTGGTGGTAGGGGCGAGGGGTGATGCAGATACCACAGAAATTTCCAGGCGGGGCCTGTGACAGCGGTTGGGCGCTCTTTATACTGGCATTGCCAGGCGTTATAGTGGCACTGCCACAAGTTCCTGTATTGCATGCTATATTTCCGGGCTTGTCCCGTGACAGCGGTTGGGCGCTCTTTATACTGGCATTGCCAGGTGTTTATAGTGGCACTGCCACAAGTTCCTGTATTGCATGCTATATTTCCGGGCTTGTCCCGTGACAGCGGTTGGGCGCTCTTTATACTGGCATTGCCAGAAGTTTATTGTGGCACTGCCACATGTTCCTGTTTTGCATGCTATATTTCCGGGCTCGTCCCGTGACAGCGGTTGGGCGCTCACTTGCACTGGCTTTGCCAGGTGCTATATGGTTAAGTGATGCATGTTTCTGGAATTGTGATTCCTGTTTTCCTGTCCACAGGTTCCTGGGCGGGAGCAGTTCGGGTCATTATCTTCAGCCACTCCATCGTTTTCTGGGCAAGGAAGAGGGCGGCATCCAGTAGCTTTGGCATGCAGTTGCAGCTTGGTTCCTTGGCTACTGTGCATTGGGTTGCACGGCGGGGAATGCTGTGGGATCAGCTTCTTCCTGCTTTTTATGAGTTTGTGCATGCCCATGCCCAGCCTCACATCGTCGTTATACATTTGGGAGAGAACGACCTGGGCCAGAGGATGACTCTGTCCTTGAGGCTTCAGGCCTACAGCGATATTCTCCACATTAATCAGCATTTTGCAGGAAGGTCATCTTATGGTCTGACCTCTTGCCTCACAGTGTTTGGCGTTATGCCTCTGATGTTAAAAAGATTGAACTGGCTAGGAAGAAGGTAAATTCGTATGTGAGGCGGGCGGTACCCCTTTATGGAGTCGGTGTCATTTATCACCCAGGCATCAGCTATGATGCGCCCCAGTTGTTCAGAAGCGATGGAGTACACCTTTCGGTGTTGGGCAATTATACTTTTCTTCTTGAATTGCAACTGGGCCTGCGGAAATTTGTTTCCGTGTGGGGCGGTGGGGCCAAGCGCTAGGCTGACCCCCCGGGTGGCAGGTGTCGTGCGGGTTTTGGGTAGGTAAGGTCATATCGGTGTACACCGCAGGGTGGCAAGGGCCGGGTGGACTCCACGCTTGGTCATGCTGGCATTCCCGGCTGGGTGGCGCAGGCTGGATGAACCTCGGCCTGGTGGTAAAGGCGCACCGCGGGTTCGCTCGGGTGGCCTGAGCTAGCCTGCCACCCTGCCCCTTCGGGGTGACAATGAAGGGGGCGGCAGGCTTGTACTGACGCTGCCCTGAGTCTGGTGTGGTCGCCCAAATCACTATAGGGGGAAGTAGACAGGCAGCTCCGTTTCCCCCATGTAGAACCCGCATGACTTATTTGTTAGGCCCTGTTGCAATCTGAAGTATATTTAAATAGTTAATAAAGTGGCCCTTTGTACCATATACCCTTGCCTGTGTCTTTATTGGGGGGTGCTGGGTAATTCCGGTGGCACGTGTATTAGCACGCCACCGGCGTTTACCCTGCCCGCCCACGAGACACAGGAAGGGCCAGCCTCGCAGCCGATTGGCTGGGGGCTAATTGGTCTGGGGCCACGTGCAGGCTGCTCAGAGAAGCCCGCGCAGTCGGGACCAGGCAGCGGTCACCCACCCGCCCACCCTTTCGCAGTCCGAGACTAGCTGGTCGCCTTCTGGGGCCGGGTAGGAATTTTTGCCATCAGCCTAATTGGCACATCGGTTGATGGTTTTTTGCCTACCCCGGACTGTGGAGTTAGGGGCGGAATGGGGGTTTTCCATAGGTCTTCTTGGTCACTTTAGGCAGGTGTCGTGCGGGTTTTGGGTAGGTAAGGTCATATCGGTGTACACCGCAGGGTGGCAAGGGCCGGGTGGACTCCACGCTTGGTCATGCTGGCATTCCCGGCTGGGTGGCGCAGGCTGGATGAACCTCGGCCTGGTGGTAAAGGCGCACCGCGGGTTCGCTCGGGTGGCCTGAGCTAGCCTGCCACCCTGCCCCTTCGGGGTGACAATGAAGGGGGCGGCAGGCTTGTACTGACGCTGCCCTGAGTCTGGTGTGGTCGCCCAAATCACTATAGGGGGAAGTAGACAGGCAGCTCCGTTTCCCCCATGTAGAACCCGCATGACTTATTTGTTAGGCCCTGTTGCAATCTGAAGTATATTTAAATAGTTAATAAAGTGGCCCTTTGTACCATATACCCTTGCCTGTGTCTTTATTGGGGGGTGCTGGGTAAATGGGTTATGTCAGAATGCCAGATGCAAGGGAGGGCACCAGGATGAGGTCTCTTGTTATCTGGTGTGCTCCCTGCGGCATTTGGTGGGCCACTGTGAGATACAGGAAGCTGGACTAGATGGGCCTATGGCCTGATCCAGTGGGGCTGTTCTTATGTTCTTATGGGACAAAACACAACAGGTTTTGTGAGAATGCCTCACTTGAGAATGCCTCACTTCACAGTAGCCTTGAGAAATTACTGCAGGCATGTGAGAATAGCTAAGCTAATGAAACACTTGAGTTTCATAAATGGTTGTATTGAAAATTGATTGGGGAGGGGTCAAGCCTGTGTTTACAAACCTTCTTATCCAAGTTCATTGAAATTATGTGCTGGTTGAATAAAATAGGCCCCTTTCATCACAGACTTCATTTTCTAAAATAATGTCCCACTGATTATAAAGTTATTCTTTTTACTCCCTCTTTTTCACAGATCTTGTGACTGTGTTGAAATGATACAGTGTGGCACTCTAGATTTATTGGACTATAATCATACAACACACATACATAAAGCATATTAAAAAGACCACAAAGGAGATCAAAGCCATGTTTAACCCTCCTTGACCTTTAGAGTCCAGTTGTGACCTCCTGGATGTCATGTGCCATCCATGTGCCTAGTTCGACAGGCTGAACAGAAGAAATAGTGAGCTGATGCAGTGGAGTGACTAACAGCACAGGCTGTGAGCTGGGAAGCCTCTCATTCAAATGTCACTCAGCTGTGAATGTAGTAGATCAGTGGCTCTCAATGTTTCTCCTCCTCTGTACTTCACATGGTCCACCTGTCTGAAGTACCACTAGAAGTAACTGGCAATGACATTGTTGCCAGTTACTTCTGGATTGGGAGGCCAGATGTGACATGATAAACATCAGTAAGAGACTCAGGATGGATGGGAGAGCTTTTTCGCATGCAGAAAAGCATTCTTTGGAGCTTTCCCCACTGAGCGGAGCCTCCTATCACTGTTTGTTGTGTCGTGTTCCTGGTCTCGCTACAGGGTTGCAAGTGTCCTGTGAGTGCCACCAGATACCACCTCAAGTACTGCTGGTGGTACCCATACAACTGGTTGAGAAACACTGTAGTAGATAGCCAATAGTGGATAGCCCATAGGCAAGCCACTCTCATATCCTCACTTTCCTTTCCGTATACAAGGAGAATAATACTGGTCTTCAAGACAGGGTTGTTGCAAAATTATCAAGATACATGAGATGTATTTTCAAATACCAAAGCTATTCTACACATGGTTTAGTAGTATCAACAGTTCCACATCAATACCATGCAAGAGCAGATGACCTCTTTAGGCTAGTCCTTCTCAGAGGGAAGTTCTCACTCATGTTTAAGTGATATAGAAAGCATAAATTGGATTAACCCAAAGGAAAGATGGTGCTTCAACACCTGGCAACACAGCTAACATCACATTGAATCAATGTATACAGTTAAAAAAAACCTGAATGAGCTGCTTGTCCTAGCAGCTGTCCTTCTGCATACTTAGGAGATTCCATCTGGTTTACTTGATTAAATAATTTCCCTTCATTCCTGTCTTCTAACTCTCTGAGAATTACAAGAGGAAAATTCAGATCTGTTCCTAGGTCATCCCAGGCTGTCTCACTGTCTCTTGAAGAAGCCACCCCCGCCTGATAAGATTTCTGCCTTGCTCAGATTGCAGCCTGAAGCATGTATCAAGGTTTCACTTCCTTGCTGTCAGCATGTTCTGCTCAACCACTGCAAGCCGTAGCAGCCAGTACCATCCCAGGCCCCTGCATGTATTTGCCAAATTCTCACTCCAAGCTCTGCCTAGAGAAACTAGGCCCACTTTAAGGTAATTAACTCCCCTGTGTTCCCCAACAATGGCCCTAGTTCTGCACTACAGCACTGCTGGACCGCACCACTAGGATAGCTCACCTATTCAACCTGCAGAGGTCCTCCTTCCTCCCCTCTCCTGCCAGTAGCTTCTCCAGCCACCACAGTAACAACATGGTCCTCAGCAGGTCTTGAGAGTGACAGCCACATGCCACACACCACTCTCCAGTGTCTCCAACAGTCTCTGTTCCAGCAATTCTCAGAAGTCCATTCACCAGTTGGTCGATCAGTCAGAACAAAGGTCCAGTAATCATCAACTAGTCCATTAACTCCTTAGTCCATTAATCCATCAGTTTACTTCTGCTCTCTCAATCTCTCCAGATTTCTTCCTTCTACACACACCAAACTCTTCCTTCTTCAGGTGCTGCTTTTGCCCCTTAATGACCTGGTTGCCTCTAGTGGCTGCAACTGAGTAGCATACCCACTGCTAGTTAGAGTCCTGGGGTTAACCCTATGCTTGCCTGCCAGAAAAAGGGACCACTGTTAACACCACACCCTAGCCCCTTGAGGGATCTTGCACATCTCCATTACAGCACACAAGCCTACAAATCTAGTTGTGAATGCAAGCCAATCCTTGACTATAGCAACAAGAAAGCCACCAGGCAAACTCCAAACAAATTGATTCTTAAAGTACTACAATTCCCAGTCATTCAGACAGTTACCAATGGGTAATTTTGGGGTGTGTAGTGCCACCAAAATAACAAAAATGATCTTAGTTTAAGGGGTCTGGTCCAACAAGAAGCTGACGGAACATACCAAGATCCAGGTCTACAGAGCTTGCGTCCTGAATACACTTCTGTACTGCAGCGAGTCATGGACTCTTCAATCACAACAGGAGATGAAACTGAACGCTTTCCACATGCGCTGCCTCCAACGCATCCTTGGCATCACCTGGCAGGACAAAGTTCCAAACAACACAGTCCTGGAACAAGCTGGAATCCCTAGCATGTAGGCACTGCTGAAACAGAGACGCCTGCGTTGGCTTGGTCATGTCGTGAGAATGGATGATGGCCGGGTCCCAAAGGATCTCCTCTATGGAGAACTCGTGCAAGAAAAGCGCCCTACAGGTAGACCACAGCTGCGATACAAGGACATCTGCAAGAGGGATCTGAAGGCCTTAGGAGTGGACCTCAACAAGTGGGAAACCCTGGCCTCTGAGCGTCCCGCTTGGAGGCAGGCTGTGCAGCATGGCCTTTCCCAGTTTGAAGAGACACTTGGCCAACAGACTGAGGCAAAGAAGCAAAGATGGAAGGCCCATAGCCAGGGAGACAGACCAGGGACAGACTGCACTTGCTCCCGGTGTGGAAGGGATTGTCACTCCCGAATTGGCCTTTTCAGCCACACTAGATGCTGTTCCAGAACCACCATTCAGAGCGCAATACCATAGTCTTTCGAGACTGAAGGTTGCCAACTACTACTAGCAGCTTTAGGGTAGGGGCAAGATGATTCAGACCAAGAACATGTTTCAGAAAAACATTTCTGTAAAATCTATGGTGGTTTTATAGGAATTTGGGGCGCTGATTCCAAAAATGGTATCGGTTTTACCCTCTTGC
Source organism: Tiliqua scincoides (assembly GCF_035046505.1). Classification (NCBI taxonomy): domain Eukaryota; kingdom Metazoa; phylum Chordata; class Lepidosauria; order Squamata; family Scincidae; genus Tiliqua; species Tiliqua scincoides. Next base: position 22,208,637 of record NC_089824.1, read on the forward strand.
TATAGTTATGGTGACACAGCATATCCTCATTAGTGAATAGTTCAAGCAGCTTCCTCACGAGGAAGCCCACACCCTGGCTCATTCACTAACACAGCTATGCCATATCTCTGAAACTCTGAAATGTGATAGGGCAAAACTAATTAGGACTAAAACTAGTCCTAACAAAAGTTAGAAAGCAAAATCTAGACAGCAAAATGTATGTATGTTGGCCTGTGTTACTGTACTATGGATACTCTGGACTGAGTTCTAGTTCAGTGGTTCCTAAACCTTTTTCCCCCAACCCAACTGGGGACCCATTGTGCTTTTACTACACCACTACTTCCAAACACAGGTAAGTAAAAAACATTTTTTACTTGCCTGTGTTCAGGGGCAGCATCTGCAGCAGCGAAACCTAGAAATGCCATACTAATGGCATTATGGGTCAGGTTGCTATACTCCTTAATCTGAAACAAGAATGTCCATGCTTGACCTGAGTGTTATGACCCCAGGTTGGCAAACTGCTCTCGCTGCTTGTTATTATCACCTCTTCCTTCCTTTTGCTTTCCTCCGATTTCTTGCAATGTAGGCTTGAAATTCCTTTGAGCAGGGACCTGTTGCTTTGCTGTGTTATTTCCTAAAGAGACCTGTGTACAACAGTATAAATTTCCTCTTCCTCAAAACTGCTAAGTAAAAGTAAGGAACTCTGGCTGTCACCCAGCTGTAGTGGAAGAAAAGTAGGCACACGTAACTGGTGACCTCAGATGTGGGGGCACATTCCCATTAACATCAAGCGGTAGAATCACAGAATGACAGGGTTGTGTAGAGCACTACACAGCAATTTGAAAGCCAGAAAATATATGCCTGATATATTTCATCAGATTTCAACTGTGGTGTATGGTTGTCACGTTGTTCAGTTGGCCAGTCAGCTATTGTCTGGTGAGTTTGTCTGCCTTTTATTTGACTGTGTTGAAATATTGTCAAATATCCCACGAAGCCCTGATGATTCTTGAAGAATATGTCAGCTGCTTATTTAGCAGCATTTTAATGAAATAGACATACATATGATGGCTTTCAAATAGTTGTGTAGCACTCTACACAACCCTACTATTCTATGATTCTACCTCTTGACACTAATGGGAATGTGCACCTTTTAAAGTCCTTTTAAAAATGACTTTTCTCCTTTTTAAATAGCTGCTGTGACTTTCATTTCAATTGAGGGTGCAATCCTAACCAACTTTCCAGCATTGCCAATGTGGTGTGCGCTACACCCTGCAGTGGGAGGTAGTCAAGGGGGTGCCTCCTCACAGTAAAGGCATGTTTGTTACCTTACCTTGGGCCTGCATTGTGGCTAGGTCAGTGCTGGAATATTGGTTAGGATTGTGCCCTTAATGTTTTTTCTTAATTATAATTGTAATGATAGACCTGTGTGTAAAAATCAAAGAGATGAGCTACTCAGTAACGCAAGCACATGTGATAGAAACGGCATCTAACTTTTCAGTTATAATGATTCATTACAATTTTTTAAAGACAAGTTCATTGTTTCACAACAACAATTGTGGTTTTAAGTAGCCTAAATTTTAAACGTTGAAGATTAAAGTTCTTTTTTTTGTTGTTCTAATAATGATTATGCCTTAAAAATACTTTTCCATTATTTGACAATAATTGGCCAATTGAGCGACTATATTTTTCTTGGCTGCTCAGTTGACCAACCCTATGCTGGCATGATAATGTTGGAGCCACAACTTCAGAGCTGGTTAGTTCAAGATTTAAAAAAAAAAAAAAGGGCACAATCCTAAGAGGCAGGGCACAATCCTAACCAGGTCTATTCAGAAGCAAGTCCTATTTTGTTCAATGGGACTTACTCTCAGGAAAGTGTGGTTAGGATTGCAAACTCTCCCATTAAGGAAGTCATGCTCCTTAAGCAATGTAAGGCATACTTTACTGGCAAAACGAATGTGTGACTAAGGCACCCTTAGCAAGGGCATGCGCAGGCTCTGTTAATTTCCATCACAACTGTGGCCGAGGAAGGGGCCGCCTGCGTCACCCGTATTTACCATATCCAGTGTCCATCTGCTGTGTTGAAATGGAAGACTGGACATTTTAAAAAAAGAACACACTGTCAGAATAAGGATACTCTTTCTATGTGAGAAATGCTTCACATACTTTCCAGCATCATAAATGTTCCCCCTCCCTCCATCTATTTAAATCCTCACCATTCCCGTCTGGTAGTTATTTGCTGCAGGATAGTCCTCCCTAGGTGGTTTAACAGAGTAGGTGAGGGAAGCCACCTCAAAGACCATGCCTGCCGAAGAACACCAGAACACCACCCCTGCCAAAAGGGCCATCAAAAAGATCAGAAAGGCCAGTCTTGTCATCAGTTTAGCACGAGGCTGGCAGCAGTGGGCCAATGACCACAATACCAAGCAAGCCCAGGAGCCCAGTGGATGGGTGCCTAATGAGGAGAAACCACCAAGCATTCCCTCAAAAGAAAGGCTGCTTCCCAAACGATCTACTACTCCTACAAAGAAAGATCAAGACAAGGATGAATCAACATTTCCATCAGAACAGCAGCTACCAAAAGAGAACGTGGAAGGAAGTCCAAATGAGTCCAGTGAAGCCCTCCAGAAGCTTCACATTAGAAGCAAAGAAGTGACCAAAACAGTAGTAAGTAAGATCTATGAAAGAAGCAGTGGCATCAGTCTCCTCAGTGACAAATACGAAAAGGACAACGGATGTGCAGACACAGGCAACAGTACTGAGGACCCCAAAGGGATTGATAAGCTCCTAAGTGGCAAAGTGTCCCCTACAAGGAGGAGAAAGTGCTCTAATCTGGTATCAGAACTGACTAAAGGATGGAAACAGATGGAACAGGAAGACAAAACCCAGGAACCGGAACTACACAATTATCGCAGCGACAGCTTAGATACAGAGGATAGTGGCTATGGAGGCGACGCCGAAGACAGGCGTGATCATCTAGAAGACAGTAGCCAAGAAACCGTGAGCATCACAAGGATCAAACGCCCTTCATCATGCATGTGAGTAATTGTCATTTTTCCAAGAATGGTTCTGAGTAGGCTCCTAAAGGCTGCTTTGTACAACATGCTTCCACGCAAAGGTCACTCGAACATGGCTCGTGGAACAGATGCTCCATGTTGTGGGTACGTGGCTCAGACGTCACATGATGCCACAGCAAAAAGTGGCAAAGGTTGTGTGCCACCTGCGTGAGGCACATGTGGGCCCAAGACAGCCCAGCTTAAGGAGACACGGGAACCTTTCTCGCCGGCGGGGGGGGGCGGGAAATGTTCTCGCAGTTTCAAGCGGCCTTTGTGTAGCAAGCGTGTAATGTGAAATCAACCCAAGAATGAAAAGATACGGCGTTCACTTATTAAGGAAAAGGCAGAAATGGGCAAAAATCTAAAGAACTGCAACTACCTTTCTTCCAGTGGGGTTTCTGTGATGGACACCATATGTTGTTAGATCATGAACAGTAAGTAGGAGGCCAATTTTTAATAACATAGGTTGAGTGTGTGCCCTCTCTGGGGCGAGGACCGCATATTTTGAGAGAGCAGCCATTTTACAAGGTTAACAACTGTTTTAGAAGTAAGTCTCAGAGGGAAATTTTAGACTGTCGTTGATACATTCTAATGTGTTATTTTACTTGGAATGGAACTTGGGTTTGGCCAGTCTGGATATCTTGGGCACTCATTTTATAATCTCCCAAACTTTACGGTGTTAGGTAGCAAGATGCTCCCAGAAGCACACAAATAGGTCAAGGTAAGAGTCCTCTCCCATGGTTTGCCTCAGAATCTGGTATTATGCTTCTGAACAGGTAGTAGTTCTGAGTAGCTATTCTATCTAATAGCTATCGATTGATCCATAAATAGATGTAATCATTTTTTAAAGGCTTCATAGCTACTGGTCATTACCATGTAGAATCACAAGAGACCTCCAGGATCATCACAGTACACCCCTGCCAGTGAGGAAAGTCCACAACGACAACATCCCTGAGAAAAGGCTACCCAGCCTCTGCTTAAATACTTCCAAGGATGGAGAGTTCACCCAGTGTCACAGCTAGTGCATTTGATACCTAGGGCTGGTATCACACACCCCCCTCCTCTATATGGCACCTTCCCTCCAGGTTGAAGAGGCAGAAACAGGCTGCTAATGTAACTGTATATCTTACTGGGAGAGGGGGGTACCTGCGTTGCTTGCCTGTTGATCCTTCCTTTCCTGAATTCATTCAATGAATCCCTTCAATGAAGGAAGGACCAACAGACAAGTGACTTGGGCAGTGCTGTATATTTTACTGTGTTTTGAATAGAATAAATTCTAGCAGCCAGCAAGAAGGGAGAGGGGCTTGCCCATGTTAGCGCCCCCTTATGGCTGGCACCGGAGCTGACTGCACCCTCTATTGCTATGCTACTGAGTCCATCACCTTCCAAGGCAGACTGTTCCACTGCTGAAAAGTTCTTACCATCAAGATGTTCTTCCTAATGTTTAATCAAAATCTCCTTTTTTGCACTTTAAATTCATTTGTCCTGGTCCTACCCTGCTCAGAGCAACCAAGAACAAATCTGCTATCTTTTCCACATGACAGCCCCTCAGATATTTGTAGGTAGTTATCATGTCACCTCTTAATCAGCTCTTCTCCAAACACATCCAACTCCTTCAGCCTGTCGTCATGGACATGGTCTTCAGGCAACTCACCATCCTGGTCACAGGAGCAGATCAATGGGGGGCCATGGATGTGTGCCCCCCCAACTGTTGTGCCAGCAGGGAAGGGCGCCCACCAGGATGGGGTGCAGCCCAAGCATGGCCAAGAGCCCAGGTATACCTGCCTGGAAGAGGTACCTCCAGAGGGCAGTTGAAATGGGAGCTTAGGTCTACCTGGCAGGTAGATTTGGGCTCCAAGTCCAGGCAGGAGCCCAGGTCTACCTACCCAGTAAACCTTGGCCATGGAGACCAAAGTTCAGCCTGGAGCCCAGGTCTACCTACCTGGTTGACTTGGGCTCTGGAATTAAGGTAGTGCTCATGCCACCTTCCAAACACTGGATCTGTTCCTGCCTGGTCACCTTCCCCTGGACCCACCCAGTTTGTCAACACCCCTCTTAAACTACACTGCCACAAACTGGGCATAATATTCCAGTTCATGCATCTGTGGCTATGCATCCTCCAAAAACACTCTGAAATCTGGATTGGGGGGGGGGGGGGCAGAATTTCATACTTTAGCCAAAATGTTGGCCATAATATTAGTTATTTGATTTTTCTCTGTAAACCGCTTTGTGAACTTTTAATTGAAAAGCGGTATATAAATACTGTTAATAACAACAACAACAACTATTAGCATAGCCACATCTAATGTGCACTATTTGTGATGCAGGGAGGGCATCAGAATTCTTATTAACTTACACTGTCAAAGATAGTTGCACAGAACTGGGCCCTACCCTCGTCATGCAGCTGGTATTTCTGAAATATATATTATCCATACCAGTGGCATAGTTAGAGGGGGGTGCAAAGCACTACGTTTTGCAGGGAGCCTCACTACAGCATGCAAGTAGCCCCTCCACCTTCCCTGGAGTCAGTCCAGGCAGGGGGGGGGAGCAAAATGGAGGCAAATGCCTCCTTTAGCTACGCCACAGATCCATACAATGAAATACTGGAACAGAGAACAATTTCAGATTTATTTTTTGAAAACATAAAAATAAAAAAACCAAAATGACCATAATGTGCATTGTGCACACTGCATTGTGCAGCCACTATGTACTGGAGACTGATAGGTGGGTAGATTACTGAAGATAGGTGCAGTTGTGTAGTTTTCCGACTTAGTTTTCAACTTATTGCAGGCACTTCATTTATATAAACGCCCTTCCACTTAAGCTGCCGTTAACATTCACAATATGGAGGAGTGATTTTTGAAAAGGCTTGACCTTGATAGAAGTAATCCTGTTTTCTTCTGTGCTGGTCACTTCCACGCAGCCAGTACTTTGAAGTTCTTCCGAAGAGAAGGAGAGGAGAATAGACAGTGTGAACACAGACACACACAGAGAAAAACCAGCACCACCAACCTGGGAAGATCTGAACCAAAAAGAGAATGAGGAAGGCAAGGCTGACTAAACACAAGAGCCTTCCTGGCCAAAAGCTCAGCTAATCTAGCATCCTGCTTCCCACAGTTGCCTCTGAGTAACCCATATGCAGAAGGCATGACACAAGGCAAAATGGTGCCTGACGCTATCACCTTAGCTGCCATCCTTTCCCTGCGCTACAGCTGTCCTTGTGTGTGTGTGGGGGGGATGCATGCAGGTGCACTTCTACTACTTCCTCCTGTGGGGTAGGTACCCCTTTCTGTTTAGAAGTGGAGGTTACCCTGCACATGCCTGACATCATCTGATCTTGGAAGCTAAGCAGGGTCAGGCCTGGTTAGTACTTGGATGGGAGACCACCTGGGAATACTGGGTGCTGTAGGCTTATACCATAGTCTTTAGAGACTGAAGGTTGCCAACCCAGGAGGAGAGGTTATAGTTATGGTAGTGGCAGCACTCACTGCCTTATCCCACTTCCTTCTCCCTTTAAGAGCTGCCACCACTTTCACCACCTTTTGCCTGATTTTCTTCCACTGTTGCTGCTACTTCCATCCCTTCCTCCCTCTCTCCTGACCTCCTTCCAGCTCTGACATAGTATGGCAGAGGGGGACGAAGCAAGGAACCTGGGAGAAGTGGGTCGGGGTACTGGTTCTCCCAACAAGCATGCAACGATAATTCATTTTGAGACCTCTTTTTTTTCACGCAGGGCACTTGACTGAGAGATCGACCTGGGCTTATTTTTTCCCTATCCTGTTACAAACCTGGCTTGTTCAATGGTTTTGCATTCTGGGTAATCATTCACACCTGTTCATATAGGGTGCAAAATCCATCACAGCAGGATGGTGGCTTTTCACACCCACTTTAGACTACATAAACAGCTAGGTTGTCAAGCAGCACGTTCGCTCTCGCTTGCTCACTCCAGGCTTGAACCGGAACCCCACAACCCTGAAATTAAAACTGGTGGGATAACACCAAGTGGGAAAGCATTAGGAATTTTAAAGATCTCAAGTTGCAGACGTAAAAGTATTTACCTGTAAATAAATCCAATGTAAGTGAGACTTACTTCTGATTAAAAAAGGTTAGGAGTGAACCGCAATTTACAGAGGTTAATGAGAAATCTCTCCCTGTAATTTGAACAGAATCAATTAATTAAAAGAAAAGACTTATTTTAAAATAAATGTCCCATCCCTCTTCCATGCCTCCAAATTGTTCCAGATATATATGGCTTGGGTACATGCGCTAACTGTGCCCATATGTTTTATATTAATTATTGCGCCTGGCTGTGACCGGAGGCATTTTAACTATATTTAGACCTTTTCCTGCCAGCTTTCCTGACATGGTGCATCTTGGCTGCTGCTTCAGTTTGCTCAGTTGGTGACTGACTGCACTTTGGCTCTATGTTTCTCAAAATGCGCATGCTGATGCATACGAGCACAGAATCAGCTCCAAAGGGTGTGGGCAGAGGGGGGGCTAACTCAGCCAGATCTTCTGCTGTCCTTCCGATCTGTCTCTGAGAGCCTCGAAGATCCAAATCTTTGAACAGTTCTATGGACACTCTCACAGCAGCGGTTCCCAAACTGTGCCAGGGGAGCTGAGGAATCCTTGTGAAAAACCCGCTGCCCTGTATAATGTATAAGGTTGTAGCCCTAATAGGGGTCTGTGGTCAGTGACCTAGTAGGTCAAGGGAGCCACCAGTCAAAAAAGTTTGGGAGCCACTGCTCTAAGGTTTGTGGTCTAGCGCCTCCTTTGCTGCTTGTTGATGGCAGGACTCCTTTAGGAGTTTGTTTTATGTTGAGGCACCTGTCTAGGAAGGAAGCCCTGATCACTGGGCAAGGCCAAGCAGCTAACAGTCACCAACAGTCAGAAGGCTGGCGGGGAGGGGGGATTTAGAACGGTGGACTAATAGCGAAGATGCTCCTTCCGCTGTCATCCCCAGCAGCTGACGACACATTTTGAGCAGCTCAAAATGCAAGGAATGCAAAACGGAAATAGTGAGATGCAAACTATCCAATCTGCTCACCGTACACAGCAGGCATCTGAATGCCAGTTGTTGAGAAGCCACAGCAGGAGGAAACTTTTGACCCACATACCCGACTTCTGGGCTTCCCAAAGGCATCTCATTGGGAAATTGGATGCTTGGCTAGATGAACCTTTTGTTTGGTCCATCTGGGCCCTTCTTATATTCAGTCATTCACTTACAGAGTGATACTTATGTTTATGGGCAGTCCAACCATTGTACTCATTTGGTGGTGGGCTGTGAAAGGCAGCAAGATGGAGTGGGGTGGTGCATATCCTGGACATGCCTCCTCTACCTAACTGCCATGTCCTCTTCTTGTGTGCTGCCCTGGGAGCAGGCAAGAGAAGGGGGGGGTGCTTTACTTCCACATCTTCCAGCTCCACTGCCACCAAAAATTGTACTGGGCAATCTCAGGAGAGCCCTCAGAGAAGGTGCTCGAGCTACTGCCTTGATGCCTCCCCAGCTGATTCTTGTGGCAACTGAGCAGTGGCGGCACTAGGGTTTGCGTCACCCGGTGCAGGAGGCCAGCACATCACCCCATGATGGACCTCCTCCCATGCAGTGGGTGAGGCAATGCCCTGAGTGGTGATGTACCATTGCGCAGCCCTTCTGGTTATAAAAGTTGCTTACAACTTTTTGTAGAACAGAGATATTTCAATATGGTTTGTTTCATTGCGTTCTGCATGAAATTACACATTAATTAATATATAACATGACAGTACTATTCAAAAATACCAAGATTTAAAAAATGCCACTTCTCTGGGCACATCACCCAGTGCAGCCCACCCCCCACCCCCTCACACCTCCCTAGCAATGTCCCTGAGTGGCTAAATGGAGGGAGTAAAGAGGTTCAATTCCCAGGATTCTCCCTGCTGACCTGCTGCTACTTGATAAAAAGTAGTGGCTGAGAAGAAAAAGGGCAGTGAGGTATGTGCTGGGAGGGTCAGTGAATTGGTGCTGAGGTGCATGCTGGGGGCAGCGTCATTTTGGGCAACAGATCAGATTGGGCCACCACAGTGGTTCTTTAAATGTTTTAACTTATAGAGGCCATTAGTGGCTGAAGTCACAGCAAAATGTCTACACCCATACTACTAAAGACATGTAGGTCATGTATATGCATCATTGGGTAGAAATGGTTTAATGGACCCATTTTACACTGTTCCGCACAGTGCCTAATTGCATATGTGCACCAGCCCACCATAGACATTGGGCTAACTTTCCTACTCCATTAAGGGTTTTTGTTTTGTAAAGATGAGAAAAAGTTTGAGATTTTATTATCAGAATAATTTGGCCTAGTTTGTAAGTGTTTCAGATGGGAAGACGGACATAGAAATGTCGAACTTAAAGGGGGGGGGAAATAGCAGTTTCCTAAAGGGGTTTTCAATGCTATGTACACAGTCAGAGAACTAATATAAATTATTCACACCCTCTCTCAAGCCATAATGCAACTGATTGATTTAGGACAAACAAAAGGAAATGTTCATTTCTATGCAATGCCTAATTAACATATAGAATGCAATGCCACAGGATGTGGTGGTGGTGGCCACTGACATAGTTGACTTGGAAGAGAACTAAGTAAACACATTCTTGAAGGGGAACTCTATAAATAACTAACAGTCACAAGAGCTGAAAATAGAATTTCAAGGGCCAGAAGGCATGGTAACCCCGAAGTGTGTGTGCTGGGGAAAAACCAGGATCTGCTCACTCTCTCTGCCTGGGGCTTTTCTGCAACCAGATAACTGATCACTGTTGGAGATAGAGTAGAACCACTGTTGGAGTGATTGTATCATGGAGTCATAGAGTCATATAGCTTTATATTTATAGAGCTAGAGTCATATAGCTTTATATTTTTAGCAAAACAGACAAACAAAAAAATTCATGCACTGCTCTTAACATTTCTCTGTAAATTCCTAATGGAAAAGGAGTTTGTCAGCCTGATACTGCAGCTCCCCAGTCATGCAGGATGCCTTAACTAATTTTAACAGGGAAACTGTTGCGTCCCATGGATAATACTGACAGCCTAACGGTTCTCAAGGACAAATTAGATGCTTGCTCAGTTACATGCTAGCAACTGGACAGCCTTGTCCTCTTACCCAAAATGGTGATTGATGGGAGAGATCTTGACTGAGACCAGGACATGTGCTGAGGGGGGAGAGTGACTGTTTCCCCTGTGCATCAGTTTCTTGCTGAATTTTTTTTTTTTTTAAAAGGTACCATGGGGGGCAAGTAGTTTCTCCAGGGGAAATTTTTGGCAGAAAAAAATGGTGCAAGGGAAAAGTTGGCTTCCCTCCGTGCCATGATCCCAATCTATGTTAGGGCTACTTTAATCTGGTTTTGTTTGTGAAAGAGGCACCTCTCATTTGGAATACCCTGTCCTAAGCATGCAATTAGATGAATGGCTATGATTCGATCAGTATTTTGTATTCCTAGAATACCAAGATGGCTTTATTGTCAACTCACAAATATCCCTGAAAACATAACATTTGCCATGTGTACAAGTTCTAGGAAAAAGCTGATTCAGTATCACATGGAGCTCCTTCCAGATTAATGAATTGCTCTCTAAAAATAAAATGCAACTGCAGAGCTGATGTAAGTAACCTTTAGCTGGAGTCACATGAACTTCTCAGGTATTTTCTTGAGTAACTAACCTAAATGCAGCTGCCCAGAAGGGGAAAGGATTAGCAGGTTCTCTGCAATCTAAACAGCTGCTAAACTAGAGGCTTTATGCCACATTACTCTTTCCTCGCTGCTTCAGAAAAAATGGCCCATAATTGTTTTCCTCATTTATTAGACCATTTAAGCTTTTTAAAATTTGTTAGAGCATTCCTGTTATTTCATATTTTTCAAATATATTGATTTGTTTCTAATCCCACCTCAATTATTCAGATTGGATAAAACAGCATGCACCCTAAAATGGATTTTCAGCAGAGTTCTATCTGGGACTCTGAACAACAATAACGAATAAAAACACTTTGAGAGATGGCGTCGAGTTTTCAATTACGCCTCCAAGTTTTGTTGAGCACATCACGTGCCAGTAATTCTACAGCCTCCTCTGGCATAGTTCTGAAGGTAAAGAACTATATTATGCTTCTGTGATTGTTGTTCCCAAGGGATCTTTTGGCATGTTCAGAGGCTGTAGGCAAGGCTGTTTCCTTCTGTACTTCCAGCTGTTCAGCTCCTAAAATTACCGTTCCTCCCAACTTCTTATGCTTTTTGCCCACAAAGATAAAAGATAGGGGGAAGGGCTGAGAAAGGAATAAAATCCCCTTTTCTTTCACTATCTGTGGTCCTTTATGCAACCTGAAGGTATCGGTAGTTGTTTCACCAGATAAAATGAAATAACACATAAAACGTAGTTTCCTTAGGATATAAATTTTGTCTGGGCTGTACCTCTAGAGCACAGATGAGGACTCATGATTTCACTCACTCTCTCTCTTTCTCTCATACACACACACACACACACACACACTCACAGAAAACTAGTATGTCAAAAAGCTAACCTGGAACTGTTCTCTGTGCAGGGAACTTTTGTGTACATAGAAGCATGTATGTAACCCCCACCAGCGTCAGCTTTGTCACCAGTGAAACCTAGTAGCACTTGTTCTGTAGGTCAAAATGCAAACTACAGGTATAACCTTATTATCCACAGATTTTTCACCCATTTTTCATCTCAATGCAATCAGAAGGGCCCTTTCAATTAAAGGAAAGAAGTTGTTTAACAATAGCCTTGTTAATGCGAGAGAGGGCATCAGGCTAACATTCCATCAATCATTCTCTTTCCAGGCACTTAGAATGGCTTCACTCCAAGCTAAGTGATCCCTCCCTTCCTCCTGAGCACAGGAAAGAAAGATAATTCGCTGTGCATTCTTTCCCAGCGCTGTGCTCTGGGTGAAGGGAGGAGTCGCTGACTGGAAGTAAAGCCTTTCTAAGTACCTGGAGAGAGACTGATTGATGGATTGTCTACCTAATGACTCTGTCTTACATTACAAAGGTCAGCAATTTTTGCCATCCATATGAGCTCTGGGTACTCAACTTGTATAAACTTTTTCAACTTTACTAATAGTTTTAGGTTGCATGTTTTCCTACTTGAAAACAATACCCAAGTAGAAAGGAACAGCAGTAAGCAGCGTGCTGTAGAGAAAAAACTGTGTTTGTCTAGAGCTACAATTGCTATCCACAATTCTACTTCCAAGAAGATAGATACTCCCCAGCCCATTTGGGATCTGTGAAATTGCAATGTCACATTGAATATACGTTATTCACATAGCTATGGAAATATATCACATTGAAAATACATTTTCTCTAGGGTTTCAAGTAGGGGCCTTTTCCCGAGACCACCTAGGAGATGCAGCTAGGAATCAAACCTGGACTCTTTTGCACCCCATAGCATGTACTCTACCACTGAGCTACCGTCCTCTCCCCGCTACAGTACTCAAGGCTCTTACCGGTCCCTTCACATAAATGCTAGCAACACACAGAGGCAGGAGGGATTATGTCAAGACTATTCCTATGGGGGAGACACATCAGAGCCAAAAGCAAAACAAAGTGCAGCTAATCAAGGCCACTAAAGAGATTAAAATGGGAAGGTGATAATAGTATTTCATTTGAAACAAGGATTAAATAACTAAGTGGGGAGAGAGAAATGAGGAATAAAATGAAAATAGGCTCCAAAGCTCCAGCTATGCAGTCTCTTCTTAGCCTATATGGGACTTTATAGGTGTCTAACAAGGAGGGAAAAGCAGAAAAATGTAAACCAGGCACTAATAAAGATAGCAGTTGTGTGTGCAGATGCTCTCTGCATAACTCCACTGCATAACTCTCTGCATAACTCCATAGCAAAGCTGTTTGGAAAACTTAGGGTGCTTTGGTGCGCTGGAGTGTTTCTTTTGGAAGCTTTAGCAGTGTTTCTCAAACCGTTTCAAACCCACCCATTTCAGGTGGGTCCCCATTCATTTCAATATTTTATTTTTAATACATTAGACTTGATGTTACCATGGTATGTGACTGCATTTGGGGAAATGTTACAGACCAGTACTTTTAACAAGCTACTATGTATATTCTTTTAACAATGGTAGTAAATGTGACTCCTGGGTAAGTGTGGGTAGGATTGCAGCCAAGGATTGTTAAAAATTTTCCTGCTGGATGATGTCACTTCTGGTCATGACATCACTTCCACTAGGTCCTGACAGATTCTCATTCTAAAAAGTGGGTCCTGGTGCAAAATGTGTGAAAACCACTGCTTTACATACAGAGGGGAGAATACCAGACATCCCTTAAAAGAGAAATATTACTTCACATATTTATAGAGAGTGCAACTTGAATGGTAGGCATAACACTTCACATTTATTCCCACTGTAAACATTGCAACAGAAGATTAGGGGTTTGACTTTTCAAACTATGCACAGTGGTAGCTGATGGTCAGCATGTCAGGCTGACTGTTGTAAGCATGCTCTAATGAAGCTATTTTAAAGATGTCCATAGAATTAGTGGTAACATGCCACCTAGTGGCCTTTGCTCCAAAATGAAAAGTGAGCAACATGAGAGCATCATATACCGATGGCATGCTCTGGTAGTTGAGTACCAATTGAACTGCAAGCAAAACAGGGCCACCCCAAAATAATGTAGAGGGAATTGACCTGCTTGAACCTTTAACAGGGAAATGGGCATTAGGATCAGGGAGATGCAATCACCCTTTTTGCTTGATACAAGTTCTTTTTGCTTCACTGAAATTAAAAACCATTCAAAGGTCTGTTTTCTTGTTTTCTTGCAGCGCAAACAGAAGCCTCAAGGCCCCTACAAAATATAGTCCCGTTCACAATCTGAAGGGGAAATGGCAAGACTGGGCAGACCAGCATGTCATAACACAAAAGCTGAATCCTTTCAGTGAAGAGTTTGACTACGAGCTGGCCATGGCCACACGGCTGCACAAAGGAGATGATGGCTACGGTCGTCCGAAAGAAGGCTCAAAAACTGCAGAGAGGGCCAAGAGAGCAGAAGACCACATCTACAGGGAGATGAAAGACATGTGCTTTATCATCAGAACAATGTCTCAGCTCAATCACAGTTGCAAGAACCAAGTTACTTTTGGCGAGCTCTTTGACAGATATGTCCGCATTTCGGATAAAGTCGTTGGAATTCTCATGAGAGCCAGAAAGCACGGGATGCTAGACTTTGAAGGTGAAATGTTATGGCAAGGCCGGGATGATCATGTGTTAATTACTTTATTGGATTAACATTATCAACTGTTCTTTTTATTTATTTATTTATTTATTTTTAATTAACACATACAGACATACAAACATGTAACATACATTTTGGAGTGCTAAATACCATATACCATTACTCATTAATCATACTATATCTCCTAATCTACTACTCATCTACTTTTGCCTCTTATTAGTTTATCCATTTATTTATATAATATATACTAAATTTTCCCTAATGCCCTGTACTATATTTTTTAAATTCTCACTTTCTATCAAACATAACCTTACTTCAATTACTCATTAATATTCAAACAAAATAATTTAATTACCAAAATATAACACATAAAACAATTCTTCCATCTACTTCTAACTCTTCTACTCATTTATATATTTCTTATATCAAATATAATAGATTTTCCTAATTCCCTATAATCTTTTCTAAATATTCACTTTTTATCATTTCAACTAGTTCAATTACTCATTAATATCAAATAATAATTTAATTTCCAAATTATAATAAAACCAACAATCTTATATGTTCTTTACCATTCTCCAATCTAATTCTCCAATTTGATTACATTTTTTTCTTTAACATAATAACACCTATAAAACAATTTATCCACACGATAACATTTCCAGCAATTTTTTCTAATTCATTCTAATTCGTATATATCAATTTTGTATATATTTATTTTTTAAGTAAATTTAAACCAGTTATTAACTAAATAAAATGCTCCAATTTTCTTGAACCCTCAGGTTAACCCTCAGGTTTTTCTTTCCATTTTTTCTCCTGTAATATCTTTAATAATTTATCTCCATAACAGAATCCAATAAACCCACACTTTCTTGTATAAGGTATGTTCATTCTTCCAGTTAACTGGGATATGTTTTTTTCTTCTTGTTCCAACAAATTTTGTATTTTGTGCACCCATGTTACTCTGTCCATCTTCTCTATTTCAATCTCCATCAGTGTCCCCTCTAGATCCTGTTGATTTTCCACTCTTCTAGTTTCTGTATCCACTCTTCTGATGATGATTTCATCCCTCACCATCATCCTTTCTGCTTTCTCCTTGTTTATCTTCTGTTTTCTTCACATCTTCCAGTTGCTCCTTGCACACATCTATCTGTTGAGAGAGAGTCTTTAAACTGGCTTGAATCTGCAAGGACCAACTCAACTGCTATCTTCTCAGTGTGAGCAATTTTTCCAAATTTTTGAGGATCATTTGAGTCCAAATATCTGGAACAGGCTCCATCTTGCAATTTTTCTCTAATCCACAAGATGTCCACAGTGTATTACACAGTGTATTATTCGCCTTAGTTCCACCATGTTTTTTCAGTCAAGCATTTTTCAAATTTTTCTTACAGATAACAGTGTGATTAATGGAGAAAAACAAAACGAAAGAAACAGTCTCAAGGAGACAAAACTCTTTCAAGTCTAGTAAATATTATGTCCACAAGTAATTCTGGATTTTAGTCCACACACCAAATTATATTTATATAATTTAATCCACTACAAAGATAAAGAGCACTTTCAACATCCTTAAAAAGTTTCTCATTAACGCCTTCAGTGTATCCAGAGCTTTTAGCCAAATCAGTCAATCAAAGCCGGGGACAATATTAACACATACTTATCTTAAATTTCCAACTTAAACTTCACGCTTCATGCTTTTTCTTCCATATGGTATCTTAGCACGGAGCCAGCAGCTTGATTGCAGACACTGCACCTCTCCCAATACTGACCCTGACGATTAAGTTTCCAAGAAGAAAGCTCCCCCCCCCGGGGGTCGGGCTTTCAAAATCTCTGGTACCTGCACCATGGAAAGATCTTATCTCTCCTGATAAAGATCTTCAGATCCTCTTCAGGCCTGCAGTTTTTTTTTTTGTTTTTTTTTGGGGGGGGGGGGGAGACAGACTGTCTCTCAGGAACCCCTGGAGTCTGTTCATCCACTGTTGGCTCTTCCTCCATCAACTGTTCTTTATGGGATAAATCAAAGCATATTGCTTCCTTTTACTATCAGTTGGCACAAAAATCAGAACTTTGACTGTGACAGTTTACCAGAATTCTCTTAGATAATCAGAAATTTCCATTTCTTAACATCTATATATTATTACTAAGTTCATGCACTTTGCAGCCAGCAGCACAGGGTCGCCAACTCACATAAAGTGGAGTAAAATGAGCACATATTCAGAATGAAATTGAATTCAAAGACCCCACCCTTTGGGCCACCAAAGTGACCTTGCATCACTTCAATGTATAATAGTGGAATTTATAATGAAATAACGATGGCCAGTCAATCTGCTATCAAGATTTGAAAGTAATATTTGAGTTCTGCTCTTTTGCATTAGTATCAAAACAGTGAAAAGGTGGAACATGAAATGGTTGTTGCTTATACCACCCTTCTTGACATTTTAGGGCTTTGAAACTATAAGCCTATGCAAAGTTTAATAATAAGTTATAGTATAGTGGGGTTGAGGTGGCAATGGCTGTAGCCATAATACCGGGGCAAGCTGGGCAGTGCCAGGGTTATGGAGGCAGTGACCTGCATGGCAATAAGCTGGTCAAATCCAAGCCACTAACCCTTCCAAGTTAATCTTTTGGGAGTTTGTGATCTCCTGTGGAAGGAGAACCTGCAAGCTGCTAGGGTGAGTGATGTTCGGATTAGCAGGATGGGGGAAACACTCTGGTTGTCCAGGTCACTGGCATCATATGCCCTTCAGGACATACTGTGTCATACGCTGGCTAGGCCCAGGTGTGTAGTTTGAGTCTCTAGCAAACATTCCCTGGTGGGGGGAGGGGTTTGGGTTTGTCATTCCACTCACTGTTCACCTGAGTTCCAAGAAACTAAGGGGGCACACTCACCACAGCTCTGGTTGAATGTCTCCTCTCTGGCAGGGTAGGGCTGAGAGCCGGGCAGATTTTCTAGCGCTGCTTCTGGAGATAGTTTGCACCAGCAGAGTGGCAACTATCACCATGTGCTTGTCCCATGCAGATCCTGCTGCTGCCTTGCTGCTCCAAGGGCTGTTGCAGCTGTCTCCACCACTAATGACGGGATGGGACGCTTCAATGGCACTGAGATGACATCTCTGTCTTTCCCATCATGGGGCTGGCATGATGCACACGCCATGAGCAAGAGGCGCTGTTCTCCAGCCTCCAGCTGTCTCCATCACTGGGAGGGGGTGATGGACTTTCCTGATGGCTCCCACTTTGGAGCTAGAGCAGCATCCTTCATGGCTTCCTTGCTGCAATAGGTGTAAACAGCAGCCCACTCTCTTCCTCTGCCCACTCCTGTGAGTAAATGTGTCTTCAGCTCACCATGTCTATCCTCTCCACCGAGAGCAGTGTCCCACTGGTCACATGTAGCCACGGTGCAGTTGAAGCAAGAAAAAAGAAAAAAAATCCTAGAGACTATCCAAGAACCTGTTAGCTGCTCATGAGGCAAGCTGCTCATTAGCCTGTTGAACTTGGGAAGCCCCTTCCTCCCAGCAAAACCTGGATCATCTGACCCTGCCTGCCCAGGAGGTAGGAGCTTCCCTGGATGCCAGAGACTGAGCCACCCTGGAATTACTGGAGAACAGTACCCCTTTTCTGCTCCTGGCCAAGTAAAGTGTATGCTTGTTTCTCCCCTCCCCCTTTGCCAACTGCATGGAAGCAACTTTAAGAGTCCTGATGACTGGTAAAATAGGAAGCGTTTTATTTGGGGAGGGGGAGGAAAGCAGGAAGGTTTGGAGGTCGGAAGGGGGGAGTAGAAGAGGAAGGGGGTTGAATAGAGCTATTTCACTTTGATGAGAAGCGATCCCAGGCTGGGAACTAGGAACCAACCTGACAAGGATCAGCGAGGGTTAAGGACTGCAAGCCGAGCATGCTTGGAAGAGGGTGGGGTGGCAGCAGCCACTTTCGCAGCTGAGCAACTCCCTTTTCTTCTGCTTTAAAAAAGCACAGACAACGGGCAGAAGACAGGCTCGTATTCTGCCCAGGGGTGTGGCGGTATCACTGCAAGAGGACATCCTGCGCCTCCCCTTTCAGTTCCTGGCGCCGCCCGAAAGAGCTGTGCCTCACAGTTTGAATAAAACTGTCCTATGGCATCTATTCTATAGCAGCACCATCTAGTCAATGGCATCACTTAAATGATAACATAAAGGAACACCCCTGCTAGATTAGATCAAATGTCCACAAATCCCAGCATCCTCCTTCCCACAAATGCCTGAGAAGCCCAGAAGCAGGGCATGAAGATAACTGCTCTTTCCTACTGTTCCTTCCAGTGACTTGAATTCAGTGGTATACTGGAAGGTCTATCCAGCCATCATGCCCTTCTAAACTCCTCCCATAGCCTTTCTATTTCCATTACCGGTCTCAGATTTGCTTCAAGAGGCAGCAAAAGTTCCTATTTATTTAAACACTGATAAGAGTGCATACAAGAGCTGTTAAATGTCATGCAGAGTTATGCGGAACTAGAGCTACTTACGCCTTTCCAGGTCAATCACCTTTGTGTCACAGCATGGATTCTAGTGATAAAACAATTCCTTACTTGCTCATATGACCTCTTAAATCAGCGATTTTAAACCTTTTTCATTTCCCGGCCCACTGACAAGGCACTAAAATTGTTAAGGCACACCATCAGTTTTTTAACAATTGGCAAGGTAGGGAACTGTTGGCAGAGGGCTCACAGGGGGCCCTACTAATAAATGACCCTCCCCAAACTCTCACGGCACATCTGTAGACCATTCACAGCACACATATGTGCTGCAGCACAGTGGCTGAAAAACAAGGTCTTGGATATTACTAACCATCTCAATTGGTCAAAAAAAATCTGATATATCCACTTGTTTATATTACACTGAAAAAAGTCAAAAAGTGTCCTGGTCACATTAGCTGTGCTTAGACGCAATGTGTTTATAAAAAGGACATAACCTGCCTGATCCAAAGAGAGTGATTTCTATATCAAGGCATTCCAATGCAAGTTAGCATCTTATTTTACAGTGCTGTTCAGTTCTTAAAAATGACACCATCTCCAGGTTCCAAGCCCATTTCTAACAGAAGAGCAGCTCAGTGACAAGAATTAAACACATCCAATTTATCATCTGAAGTATTATACACTGTGGAATTGTGGAGCTGCATCTGCTCTGAATTTACAACAGAAAATTGTACAAATATAAGGCCAGTTTTCCTAATAAGCTGTCCAAGAGAAAGAGTGAATGATACAAACCAGTTCTTGTTATTTAAGGAACAGACATGTGAGTCATACACTGTACCTTGCACACAGATTACAAATGGAGTCCAATATCTGTAATATTCAAAATATGAAAATAAATTAATAGGAAAAAAGATTATGAAGAAATCAAATGTTGTTCACAAGGTGAGGGGAAAAGTCATTGATTACTTTGTTTTAAGAAATGTGGCAAAAAATAAAATTGCAAGGCTTGCTTCAGACTACCTAAATGAGCCTTTGGTTAAGTAGGATTGAACCAGAATCCAGGACATGACCAACTAACTATACTAGCTGATAAAGGAATGACCAAAAAGTATGAAATTTTAAGAGTGTCTGTCTTGTAGATTAAGCAACACCAACAGCTTGAATGTGGTGATAAAATATGCCCTTCAGGAAATACCTGTGTCTAAATAAAGCCCAACTCAAGTTTAATGTTACATGTATTTAGATTTATTTGCTATATATCACTATGACCTTATAGTACTTAAAATCCATTACAGGATTGTTTATAGTTAGTCTTAAACCCACAAAGACAATACTGCTGTGGAAGACCAAAGGGGAGAAAAAGCAATTTTAATTTATTTACAGTTCCTTTCATTTGTAAACATTGAATCTACATATACTGTACTAAGTTCTAACAGCTATACAATAAAGAGCTATACATTGAGACAGAAAACAATGCCCTGTATTTTGAGACACATTGAGCATGAACATATTATAGAGATAGAACATCTGCCCCTTTCCCATTGCCACAGCAGTAAACATCCTTCCGATAAGTGTTCAAACTTCTGAAAGAACTGGGTATTAGCGGCATACTATATAACTATAGCTAATTATTTTAAGCCAAACCATTTGGCTCTTTATTCCATTTCTAGAATTTAAAGTGCTAGAAGCAACCCGTCAATCAACACTTCTCTCTCTAAAATAACACAACTACTTTTAAACATGAATTTACAAGATAATATATACAATGTTCATCTGGAATAGCTGAGATTTCAGCACAAAATTATTCACTGTCACACTTAACAGCATTTTTTAAATTTTTTTGGTTTTTGCATAAACATAGAATATAAGCTTTGAAACAAACTTTAGAGTGATTATTGCCACAATGGCTTCTCAGTTTTCCTACAAAAGTGGACAAGAGCTACTGATTTACTGTATTATAGCCTGTCTTTTTGTCTTGAGGTCACAGAACAAAAAGTTTGCATATTACAAGTCTACTGAGTTACAATGTCTACCTAGAGTACATTACCCCATTGCATCAGAGCTGGTTCTAACTGCAGTTTACAACATAGAGCCACTCAAAAAAAGAAAAAAAGAACACCACACCTATATTTTTCCTCTCTTTTGGACAGGAGTAATTCTCAGAGATGTTGTGCTACAAGGCTACAACAGAAGAACTATAAAACAGTATATGTATCTGACACTTTATGCTGTTTGGGGAAAAATGAATCTGTTTCATAGTCTTAGTACATACAATGCTCTGCTATAGCTACAAGCTGTCCACTGCATATGCTTGTCCAGTTGGCCAGTGGCACCATCACATTCCATTGCTACTTTATACATTTTCATCATGTAGCCCTATCCTTGCCCAACATTTGTCCCAAGCCTGCAGATCATTAACAGCATGTGCAAAATACTTCAATACAATCAACAGAGCAGCTAAGTTTTGACCATGAAATGCAACATACTTGAACTCTCTACATGAATAAAGGAAGTGGCACTGCTGAACATGGATGAACAGATTTGTCTAAAAAGTGGCACCATTTGATGGTTTCGAGACTGAGCATTTGCCAAGAAATTTCAACCCCGTTTCTCTCTTATTTAGGCCTATTGGGGCATGCTCCATTAAGGTTTAAGTACATTAGACGTTGTTGGTGTTGTGACTAGGGGTAGAAACAAGCAGGGTGTGAACCACATGACAATTGAGATCTGCAACCCTACTAAAGAAAAATTTCCAGTTTTGATTTGGGAGGTTGTCACCTTTCAAAAATATAAATGGACTGATGGAGACACTAAAACAGACACCTCCTACCTGAACACTGTTTTATGTAAAGGTACCTTGATGGCCATGCAGAGAATTTTGAAAGGCATTGCAAACAAAAAAGCTGCATTATATTGCTTTCGAGGGCTTTTTGAGCTGTACTGATCCATGTCAGGTTTGGGACAACCTTTTGTAGTAGCAGTTTATATTTATTCAAAGCCCCAAATTTCAATGTCTTGTATAATGAAGTCTTCTCTCTTAGAAAGAGTGCGATTCCCAAATGTTTTACAAGAATGACTTCTTCCATGGTAGAGATCTCCATCAAGCCAAAGCGCAAATTCGCCCCTGCAATAAGCAAAAAAAAAAAAATTAGTTTCCCACATAAGGAAATTGCCGTGCACCTCTTGCATTCACGAAAACATGGTAAAGCTGAAATTTGGACCACGAAGTTCCCAATCTATAGCTCATTCTCCTAGCTGTTAAACTACACTAGTTCTCAATCAAGAGGAAGGAATCAAAGTGACAAAAATCTGGTTTTGCAAGACTCTTAGGGGGTCTTAAAGGAAGAGCAATCTAGAAACACAGGAAGGCTCCTTCTAGACAAAATGCACTGCTCTGGGTCTTCTCCAGGAAGAGATGGGGGCATATGATCCCTACTCTGACTCTTTTCACCCTTTTCCCACTCTGCTTCCTTTACTGTGTTACAAAAGAAACATCCAGATGAGAGAACCCACAGCTATCAGAAGACTGAACTTGCCAAGGTATGAGGAGTCTTTTAAGCAAACTTCTACAAGGAAATTCTTCCCCTTCAATTATTCATTTTGCCTTACAGTAAGGAGGGAGTAAGGGCTGTTGGAACTAAGCATAAGAGTCTTGAGGCCTGCCCCAAAGAGATAATCCAAAAGACAGCAGGGTATCCAAATTCAGACCCAGAGACAGGTGAATAGACAATGATCAGCAGGTGGCAGGCTACCATGATAATGGTATATCATCATATACAGCACTTCATAATACATACAGTGACACATAAGCACTTCGTAAAATCATCTTCTGTATTACTTTGCCAAGGGGTGAAGAGAATCTTACCACTTCCTGGTTTGCATGAGCGCAGAACGGTGGCAAGGTGTTCCTCACCATTTGGTATAACAATATAGATGAACACTGTGGTCAATAACCACAGACAATGGTAGTTTTATAGGTCCCATAAACTGGTATCTAGAGGAGAGGTATGCCATGGAAATCTAAGGAGGAGAATCTAAGGAAGAGAGAACTGGTAAACCGGCAGGCAGATTTGCAGTTAATGAATTTGGGGGGCACTTTTCTTAAACACTGGCAGTTGGTACTGCTGCTGGACAGGAAGGCTGCAAGACAGTTTCTGCCTGCCTCCTTGACAGAGTCTAGGAATACAACATTTCTGTTTAAAATAGCTCATGTTTACAATGCTATTTTTATTTCACTTGGCTTCTTTTAGCCCCTCAAGCCATCGTTTTCATATTGAGGCACCCTTGGGGAACACCAGTATTAGTTATACTTAACAAAACTATATAGCACTTTTCAACAAATAGTTCAAAGTAGTTTACATAGCAAAAAAACAAACAAAAAGTGTAAAATGCTCTGGGTTGATGGAAGAGAGCAGAACACAACACAAATAAAATTCAGGAGAAGATTAAACTGGAGAAGGACACATGGCATTCTTTTGACAACTACGCCCTAGACAGAATTGCATTTGACCTTCTCCACTCCCTACCCTTTCCCCTCTTATTAGCATACCAATGTTCCTATCCTTGCTAGTTTTGTCTGATCACAGTGAATGCTTCCACTCGAACTGTGGATGCTACAGGAAATCATTCTTGTTTGAAATAGGATTTTATGTTAAAAAAGGCAACATTACTGAACAAAAGAAAGCAAAGGTCAGAACTTCAGATCTGGTAAGAGAAATTAATTTGGAAACATTACAAAACTACTGAACAGTGTCAAGAAACATCCTTGCCCAAGGTGTCTGGAGTAGGAGAAGGGAAACCGGAAAGCATGTTTTGAAGACCACTTCAGATTATAATAGCAGTGCTTTAAGAACTGTACTTCTAACAATTCCTTCATGTGCTATGGTTATGAACTTTAATCAATAATGGCATACCAATTCTGAGACGGCTTTAGATGGAGACTATTACATCAATTCTTCAAGAGAAAGAAATTCACTACCCACCCTCCACCACCAAAAGCTAGGGCATCCATGTCTCCTTTGATAAAGAACATGTTGTCTCCAGTCCATTTGAAGACCTAATAGAAAACAAAACACACACACACAGTTTCTGTGAGGTTATAGCAAAAAAGTAAGTGAAGCAAGTTAGTGACTTTTGCTTGAGACACACGCAGAGATCATACATTCCTTCTTAGTTCTTACAGGTTCTAATAAGGTTCTTATGGAAGGAAGGAGAAACTCACAAGAGCTGTGATTCTTTATAGGACAAATACAGAAAAACAAGGAATGCAATCAAAATAAGAAATGACAGAAAGATGACAGAATCCTGTGACCAAAAAAAGTAGAATTATTCCTTGTGAAATTTAATCCTTCAACATCAATTTAAAAGTACTGCACTCAAGTAATTGAGATGACATCTTACATCAGTCCTCACCTCAAAATCTGGGCAGAATGTGAAAAGGAAGGTTTCTCCCGTGCCATAAAAGCCATCACTCACTTTAAAGGGCTCTGAAGCTAGTGCACCAAAGATCTGGGGGGACAAAAAAAAGAATAGATCTATTCTGGTGACCATAACAAATTGTGTCCCCTGTGCTGGAATTCTGCTCCAGGCTTCCCCTTTTGCTGTGAACTCATTCAGTTTTTACCACATAAATCTACCCAGGGGAACTGCAGTCCAAAAGATTTCAAGTCAGTTTATGGAAATTTCCACTTACGTTTTTAGTGTCAAGGCACAAGGTAGCAACGTTTTAGGGAAAACAACATACAACTGTGCTAAGGTGATATTGCATTTAGTGCAGCAAAATATTTAAATAGCAGCTCCTCCAGCAAACGGTGCCAACTCAGGAAATAGGTCAAAAGAGAAGGAACTTATGTGCGCAAGAGTTTAGATCAGTAGTGGCTTGTTGAGTACATCATGCAAGCGATGTACTTCTACCGTTAATGTCTGTCAGTTCCACTAGCCCATTTGTATTAGCATTGATGAGAACAGGGACAAATGTAGCCAAAGAAAACAACCTGTCAAAGTAATTAAAATATTGCCCAAGCTTTGTTCTGCTCATCTGAATGCCCTTTCCTGCTCCACCCCATGACTTCTCTCCTGTTATTCTTCTGCAGTGCATCACATAACTCCTTCCTTGTCTTCTGGCTTAAGGACAGAAACATATAGCTGCTGAATAGAGCACAACTCAAAATTGGCAGCTTCTGTTGCCCTCCCCACTTCTGTGCATTCTCTCTCTCTCCAGTCATACCACATTGCTTTGAACTTCTCCCCATGGGACAGTGGTTTTTAGATTATATCCTGAGATGCATGCTGCACCTTTCGACTTCCCTGATGCAGCAGGAGACAACTGGGCATTTTCCTCCTTTTTTATTTATATTCAACTCTTCCCCTAGGAAGCTCAGGACAGTGTACAAGGTTTCCTTCCCTTGTCTGATCCTCACTACAACCATGTGAGATAGATTACAGAGAGGCTTAAGGTCACTGGGGAGTTTCAGATTTGAGTGGAGATTTGAACCTGGGTCTCCCCACTTGTAGTCCAACATTCTAACCACTACCCCCACACTGGCCTGTGACTTTGGTTCACTGAGGCAAGTGGGGGAAGGGGAAGAGACTTGTCACAAGATGATAATGGAGCAAGATACCAGCCAGAGAAAAGTAGCTACTTTTATCTCCCACAGCATGAGAAAATGTTTGAGATGCTATAGAATGGATCCAAGTTGCAACCCACTTTCAGCCAGTGTGCTTTATTTATCTTGCAAAGAAAAACTGAGAAAGCAAAGGGAGAGAGAAAAGAGATCCAGCAGACACAGTGCACTGTTTTTCCTGAGTCAGAGAAATACAACAAAATAGTGAGACCGCTGTCTCAGCAGTGGAGATGTGCCTCAAGGCAATTTTTATTTGCCACAGGCTACAGTGAATACTCCTAATAACAGGCTGCTCCAAAAGGATGCATGTGAAGCGCTGTCTTTTTACAGCAGTGGTGATTAGGCTTCCCAGAGCTATAGTAGTCAGTCCCCAAACCTATTAACCAACAGACCTTTATTGGAGCCAAATGTAGTATGACAGAGTCAGGTCTCTTGAACACCTTTTCAGACAGTTCAGTGACTCACCAATTGGACGTAAGTTGTATAAATATCTTCGGTCTTAGCTACTGAAAGAATATGCACAAATTCTAGAAGAAAAGCCATGCTATTTATGCTACAACAGACTGAGGACTGATGCACATTAAAGACTAAAATGAGCAGAACACTGGTAAACAGCTAGACTCTCAAAATTGGGCTCCACATAGTTTGTAGAACAAAGAAATTCTATTGTGCCCTAATGACCAACCTGTTTATTGTGGCGTGAAGTTTCGTAGAGAAGAATCAACTTCATTAGTCACACATAATGAAACAGGTTTTGTAGACATACTTCTGAAGAAGGTTATGGCATGAATGAGCTTTCACAGGCAAGTCTTAGGGTGCTATTTGAGTACTTTATTATAAAAACCACCTAGTACCCAATTCAAGAGTCTTGCTACATATCACATCAGAAGTAAGCATGCGTAAGTAAGACAACAGTTGAAAATTCTGATTTCCCCCAGAGACAGGAACAGAACATTCACAGGAATCGTAGGTAAATATACTGGGATTCAGATCTCCAACATTCCTACATTATCCATCTCAGCTTATCTTTCTCCTTTAGCAGCTTTCCATTGTTTTTCTCTGCCAACCTTCTGATTTGTCCCTTGGGATGAAAAGGAAAGGAGAAGGGACAACTAACTGGTGAAGACAGGGGGCTAATATTTCCAACTTCCCTTATTTGTTCCTATTATCACCTCCAGCTTCCTCTGTTTCAAGGAAGTTTCAGAATTCTCAGCAGTAGAACCAGGTTTATATATGGCTACTGTCAATGTGATAAATCAACATCTGTCAATGTGATGGCCACCTTGGGCATTTGCTTGAGAAAGATGGGATATAAATTTATAAAATAAAACATGCAGTCACAACCTAAGATGCCAAAGTTCAACTGTCTTTCCATTTTTATTTCTTTAGGGGGTGAGAAGAAGAGGTTGACTATGGTCTCAGTTTCCATACCTGTCCATCACTGTCTTTGATAACCATTAACACTGGAGTATCCAGTCCCACCATGGTTCTATACAGGGTCTTCAAGCTCATACCATGCTTTGCAGTACTGTAGACGAGGGTCCATGGATACCCAATAGTTCGAGGTGGAAGACGTTTTGTGAGCTAATATCATATAAATGAAAGGAACACATACACCAGTTAATTAGGAAAGAGGTTTTTAAAGCTTTGGTACGATACTAACAACATGGACACAGAAATAAATCTTCTCCTCTGAAATTCTGCAATCCATTTTTCATAACTATGTCTTACAGATTGTCCAGAACTTTATTCCCACAGAACAAAATAGTACCTAGCTGAGGTTTTCCTTACTTTCCTGACCTTAATTCCATGGAAATCACTCCGATTTACACATAAATACATGTAGGGTTGGAGTATTAAGCCTCTAGTACAATAATGGATGGGCGCTACTCATCCAGCCCACACCACAAACAATTCAATGGAGCCAAATTATTCAGTGGAACAATTAGGCGATGAACCAATGCAGGCCCCCAAAATGGATCAACTGTGGATGTGTTTTCTCCTTTCTCTCACTGTTAGAATGTGACATAAGAGAGGGCTCACAGAAAGCATATCAAACAAAGCCTCCACTGGAAACTATCATATGCATATACTACAGTTTCTAGAGATCCTATACATTGGAAAATGTTCCCTCTGGGTCCTGGATTGTAGCTACACATACATGTAGGAGCATACAAGGCCTACATTTCGAAGTCTTCCCATGCTTGCAAAGGAAGTATGGGAAGAGAGAGGGAATAGCAGATAAGACAGTGAGGACAGATAAAAATTGATGCATTTAGGACTTGCATGAACTCTTTAGGGTTCAATTTTGGTTCAATCGTAAACAGACTTCACCCTTATTAGAACTAAATAATGCAATTTAGTTCTATGCAATTGAATTATTTTAGGAAAGTGGCAGGGTTTAGTCCACAATGTTATTTACTTTATCTTGGTAACTATTTTAAACTATGCCTGGGGTTCTTGCCTACCTATATTGCCCCAGGCTATTATTCTAAGCAAGCATATTTGCATGACAAACTGATTCCATAAATGCCACCCACTCTCTTTTAAATCCTTGCTTCTACTTCAAAAGGGCAACCCAGTGGTAGTAGCAAATCCTGCTTTCTTAGTCACTGAGATTTTCTTACTGTTTTACAGTGGGGAACTGAACGGTGAAAGCCACTATTTTCTTATGATGATGGGCTCTTGGAAGGACTACACAGAATACGTATATATATAAAATATAAGCACAAATGCCGAACTATGATTAGGTCAACTGAACAATTCAAATCTGTACTTGTTTTGTCTGGACAAAATGCAACAGTCATTCCCTCTCATGTATGAAACTCTGGCTACAAAGGTGGATCACATGTGTGATGGCAGGAACACATTCAATCTTTTAAACTCTTTTACAGCTACAGTCCTTTAATTGCACACATAAGAGCAGCTAAATACACATACGCTCACACCCTGCATTGGTCACCCATTTAAGAAGAAAAAAAAACATAGTTACAAAAACCAAAAAAAGGGGTTATGCTTCTTTCTGATCATTTGTGGAAAAAATATCCAGATTACAAAAAACTTTACAATAAAATAAAATAAGTAAAAGATTGTTCCAAAAATAGGAATTTTATGCATTTGACTACATAAAACTTTGCAAGAGTCAGGGTTAATCATCATCGTCATCTAGACCAGGGGATGGCAACCTATGGCCTATGGGCCAGATGCAGCCTGCGGGCCAAAGTCATCTGGCCTGCCCACAGAGTTTGGCAAAACCTCCCACCCAGCTTGCTTGCAGGCCGGAATGGGGGAACAGCAGAGCCACCAGGCTCGGAGAATCTGTGTGCACAGGGCACAGGAACCCTGCAAGCCCAGGTGGGTGGCTCCACCATTCCCTGTCTGGCATGCAACAAACTGGGTGGGAGACTTTGCCTCTCAGGCCAAGCTTGGCACAGGCCACTTCTGGGTGCTTAGCAGTGACACAATTACAGCACCGCTGAATGTCCGGTCCTTTAAATAAAAAGGTTGCCAATCCCTGATCTAGACAAACAATTTTTTAATGCATAATCGTTCTCGCTTGCTTATACCAGCATCTTCAGAAACATGGGCATAGTATTTATGGCTACGGTTTAGTTTTCTGCCCCAATATTTAATGCAGTAGGAAACCAGTAAGCTATTCTGTTATAAGGAATGTCATATTGTGGCCTATTTCATACTTTTTCAATTTGTTCCAGTTGTAGCAATTCACTGGGATCGCTAAGATTTGGCCGAAATGCCTCAGGCTCCAGTTCGGTCTTGATGGTTGTTTCCCTCTTTGAATTGATGTCTTCCCTCGTTGTTATCTGAAAAAACGGAGGGGGGAACATTAAACAGGGATTCTAAATACTGTGCAACATACCTGAGAAGATTCAAAATGTCAAACTTACCTGTATAATATTCCTAACTAGCATAACTATGCTGCACAACTCCAAGCCTTTATGGATTACATAACTGATGAAGACCTTTACAGCTGCTCTTCCTGTTGCCAGAACAGGTACACACTTCACTTCTGGCTCTTTCTATCAACATCCTGTGATATTGAAAAGGTTTTGCCTGCATGACAGCTTGTGTAAAACATTCCGAACTTGACCAACACAAGGTCAAGTTAGACACAATAGCAGATCCTGGTATTTAAAGCCTACAATTTTGCCAATCGCAGAAAGCAAGGACTCTATGCGAGCCCAGCAAGAGGAATAATTACATAGAGGGCCCAATCCTATCCAATTTTCCAGTGCTGGTACAGTCGTGCCAATAGGGTTGTGCACTGCATTCTGTGATGGGGAGGCAGTCATGGAGACTTCTTCAAAGTAAGGGAATTTTGTACTATCTTGGGGATGCATTGAGGTTGCATAAGTGCGGGAAATTTGGTTAGGATTGGGCCCTGAGACAGACTGCAGGAAAGCCTATCCATGGGTCCCCTTGTGCTATTTAAATCAGATCTTTCCAGCTTAGGCAGATCTGGATTTAAGCACACACAGACCACCTTATCATCAAGACTAATTTGGCCCTTAAAAACAAAGACGACCAAGAAGTCTATTTCTTCCTAATTAGATAACACAACATATTTGCTTCTGGATATTTGTTTCTACAGAGCATATACAAAAAACAAAACAAAACAAAAAAAACCCTTACCTGAAAACAGGAATCATTATTTCCTCCTTATTCCAAGTAAACCAGCTTCCTTCTGGTTTCACAATGTGAAAAACAGACATACTAATTTTTATTTTTTTTTAAAGATTGAAATACTCATTGGGGTCCTTTAAGTTGGTATGCTTTAAGTTTTTTTTTTTTTTTTTTAAAGAACACTGATTCACCACCTTGAACAAGACCAAACAATTTTTTTTTTAATGTGCAAAAGACTACTTGGATAGTGTGTGAACATGACCCTGGGATGTCACTGGTACCAGTTATGTAGCACCTCTTGCTCCAGAAACTTTCCTTCACCAGCCTTAATTTCTGAAGATTGTATATCCAACTAAAATATGCAAGTATACTTCCAAAGCCAACTTACTGCCCAAATGATGTATTCCATATCCATTGGACATGTTATAATTTCTGTGTATTTGATTTAAAAGTTGAAAAGAACTTAAAATCAGAAAAGGGGGGAAAGGGAAAGAGCTTTTGATTTTCAAGTGCCAGCTTGCTATCTGAGCAGTCTGTGTCCACTGGGGGCAAAGTTATATTTTATAGTGAGAGTACCATGAATGAATTCTGATTGAAGCTATTTCTAGGGATTTCCCACTCTCATTCGCCACAAGACGTAATGTTTGAAATTCCTGGAGGGCCTTTTAAAATCTCCAGGATTGCTTTCAGTAGTCTCCTGGAGATTCCAAGCCACTTGCCAAGCCAAGGCTGGCAACCCTAACATGGGCATCTGTCAAACAGCTGTAAAGCGGTGGGGTTCAAACACATAAAAATATAATAGGTGGCTGGTAAGAAGCAATGGCTGAACTCTGCCTGCCACTTCCCATCCTGATTGACTCATTTCCAATCTTAAAACACAAGAGAGGTGAACAGTAGGGACTGTAGAAGAAAAACATCTGGGGAAGAACTGGTTAAATATCTGCTTCCTGTCCATCTCCTCTATGCATGGAATCTTCTTCCAACCTATAATTTAGAGCTGTCAGGATGGCCACCATTTCAATTCATAGACCTACCACAATTGTCTGCCCTTACAGTTTGACAGAATTGCATGGTTAAAAATTCTTGTGCACCAGAACTCCAGGTTTTCAACTAAAAAACCGAATCCCCATTAACACCCCATCCCTTGCACTACTTGTAAGCCATCCCTTGAGTGACTACAATTGTTTTTGGAGTGCTAACAACACAAGCCACAATTTTAAGATGCTACTGGCCATATTACAAGTTACAAAATAAAAGGTTTTTGCAGACTGAGAAGAAGGGTACTCAAATTTCTTAAGAGAGCCTCCCAAGTCAAGAGGAAGCTGTATTCCAAGAGCAACAAGGCCAAAACAAGGTCGTTGGATTTGTGACTATACTTCATTAAAATGGTCATCTAAATTTTTGAAATTTTAAAATTGCAACTAATAGAAGAAGCCCCATGCCGTCACATAAGAATTGCAAATATACTTGTAATAAATCAGGGTTGAACGAATAGGGCTGCAGGAGGTCAAAGTTCAGTGATGGAATAATTGTGCCTGTCTTGAACTCTTGCCTCTCATCCTTTTAAGCTTCCCTCTCTCCCATGCAATGGTGTTCCACTTTTGCAAGTAACCAGTTAAATACGTGTCTCTACTCCATTCATGAAGTGCTAGTAATGGCCAGCAAGAGACCTATAGCAGCTGTAGGTCTGTTCATATCACTGCAACAGTACCCAAATATCTATCACAAGTCATATATGACTCATATATATAGTCATATAGTCAATAGTCATATATATAGTCACTCAATAGTCATATATATAGTCATATCTCTCTCTCTCTCTCTCTCTCTCTCTCTCTCACTACAGGCATTCCCTGGTATCCACAGGGGTTACATTCTGGAACCCTCCAAGGTTACCTGAAACTGTGGATATTGGGGATGCCCTCCCCTCTGGAGGCTCTTTTAAGGGAACTGGCTTCCCTGGCCCTCATAATGCCTTTAAAAGGCATTAAACATTACTTTCGTTTTACAAAAAATCTGGAAGTCACTTTTTTTTGGCCTAAAGGGCTATTCGGAGGATCACAGAGGCCACAGGTGAATGCACGAAGCCTCTACAGGGCTCAGAAGAGCCTCCAGAGGGTGAATGGGTGGGCGCCACATCTGTGGATCCATAGATAAGAGAAACCACAGATACAGGATCCGCAGATATGGGGGCCTCCTGTACTTTTTGAATACCTGTTGACTCATTATTAAGGAGGCCCACAACATTTTGTGAATCCTAGAAAAGAGACGACTTTCCATGTAAGCAAACTAAAATTCTAAGAAGGGACTACTGTAGATACTAGTTTATTTGTTGAGGGCACATTTGGAGCAAAAAATCATAACATTTGCTATGACCCATGGATAAACTGAATTTGGGGGAAGGTCATTGCCTCCACGGAGGCAATTCCAGTGAGGCTATGCCACTGGAAGTTTCCTATAGTAGGCAACGACAATGCAGTTACCTCAGGAGTGACAAGCACACCTCCTCAGAGATGCCCTCTCTGTGAGAGAGGCATTCTGAATGCCTGTGGGAGGGAGACATTCTGATTCTGAGGGAGAAGGTGTGACCTCCCTTTGGATCGCTCACATACTGGTTTCCTCCTGCTGGCATTGCTGCAACACACTTGATGATGCTACTGCCAGCGGCGCGCGCATTCTGGGTCAATCTTCTACCACCCAGCAAGACGTTCCATTCACCCTGCCAGCTGGGAAGAGCAGCACACTGTGGCTTTTGTGCTCTGCAGCTCTGTCCACTGCACTGAGCTTCCTACTGCTGCTGGGAGGCTTGCACTGGCGGTCACTGCCAGCAGCCATCCCACAATGCCCCAGGGAATGCCTTGCAATGCCCCAGGGTGTCCAGACATACACTTTGGGAACCGCTTCCTATTCTGGTAGAGACTTCACTGATCCACTCAAAAAAATGACATTTTTACTGATAGGAATATAGAACAAGTTGGAAGCCAGCCTTATACTTTATTTCCTGATAAATTATATGTACAGTTAAAATAAAGCAAAGTCTTTTTCTGAATACGGAACCTCCTGAAGCCATTATCTGAAGTTAAAAAAGTTCTTAGCTCTTTCTTAGGTAGCATAAAATAGATCAAGAAGGCATCTCTTGAAACATAAGTTATTCTGGTAAACAGAGCAAAGCCAGGAAAGCATTTTCTTCCATATGCAGCCAACTGTAAATTAAGGCACACATAAAGATGTTTTCTGTTTGGTTTTCAAAACATCCTTTCAGCTCAATCCATCTCTCAGTTAAGGCAAAAATACTTGGATTTACACTGATTTAGTCATACTGAAGTGAATGGCATTACAGTGGTTCAAGCCCAAATACTTCACAAAGCTCTAGATCAAAGTTATTATTCATTCTGTAATAATATGCAATATAGTTTATTTCTTCAAGCTTCAGAAAATGCAGTTCTAAAGAAATGTTCATTAATGATGTGCACAGTTACTCTCCATGTGTACCTATGCCAAAGTAGAATGGAATGAATCTACTGAGAATGCAAAAGTCAAGAAGCTTTTTTGAAAGAAGCTAAATTACTGAAGAAGCTTTAAAGAAATTAAGGGAACGGAAGTTGTATTTTTAGTCCCAATTCTTTACATATGACCCAACTAAACAAGGGGTGCTTATTTGCAAATGCACAATTGGAGGAAAATACTTGCTTCCTTTATGCTCTCCGCCAATGATTTTCAACTGCCAATTTAGGCAATTCTACATTAAACGTTTCGATTAAAAGCACCTTGACATTTTGGGTCTAAATCAAGTCCTTTTGCATTCTCTTTTGAAAAGCTCTTAAACTACTCAAGCTGCCACCCCAAGCTGTGAAATACAAAGTTTTCATCACTCTGAAAAAAAAAAAACACTGCAGCAATAAGAAGAAAGCTTCAAAAGAAACAGAAAATTCCTCCAACTTCGAAATAACTAAAGTCAAGCCAAAGCTGTCTTTTTAGTTTCATTTTCGTTTGTTATTGTTGTTGAAAAGCATCTCCTGGTTTTTGATGTCTTTTCAACTCCCCTTTCAACATGTCACATTTTTGTCCAAGCCCTGGACACTAACACACAGAAGTTCCTAAACTCTGCAGTTCCGAAACTAGCCCATAGCACATAGGTCAGGGAGGATTTTAAACTCTGGGAGCCCAGAAACTCTGCAATCCATGGTGCTTATTTGAACAGGGTCTGGAAATTTCCTGACCCAACTGAGCTGCAGCTTATGCAACATCCACTTATACAGTACACACTTCAAGTGTCTTCCCTAACCTAAGTGACTGGTAACAATGTCATCCTAGCTCTGTTTCCAGCGTTGCCTCCAGTAACATTATTGGCTAGATGGGGCTTACCAAGAGCATATAAAAAGGGATTCTGCCTAAGCTTTAGCTCATTTGAGTCAAGGAGAATCCCAGAAGGGACTGTACAAAGCTCCCAAAGCTTAGAAACTTCCCTGTGCACATACGCTCTCTCACCGACTGTACACTGGAACAAACAAAGCCTTCTACCAAGTCAGACAATTGGTCCATACAGCTTAGTATCATCTATACCAGGGGTGCCCAAACTTTTTGGCAGGAAGACCACATCATCTCTTTGACACTGTGCCAGGGGCAGGGGGAAAAAAGAATTTACATTTCAAATTTGAATAAATTTACATAAATGAATACATTAGAGATGGAACTTATATGAATGAATGAAGGTCTTGCAATAGCTCATGGCCTATAAAAGGCCTTGCACAAAGCAAGGCCGGCCTTTCCTTTGCTGCTACTTCTGCATCAAAGACTGATCTGAAACAACTGAACTGAAACAACAAGCAGTGGAGGTAGCCCTTGTCCCACAGCTCACAGGAGAGGTTGAACTGTTGGCTGTCATGCTGAGAGCAGTTGCGTCG
Source organism: Tiliqua scincoides (assembly GCF_035046505.1). Classification (NCBI taxonomy): domain Eukaryota; kingdom Metazoa; phylum Chordata; class Lepidosauria; order Squamata; family Scincidae; genus Tiliqua; species Tiliqua scincoides. The sequence continues at coordinate 22,243,499 of NC_089824.1, forward strand.
GGCCAGCACGGGCTCCAGCAAGTCTCCGGAGGGCCAGAGCTCATTGTAGAGGGCCAGGTTTTGGGCACCCCGATCTACTCTGACTGACAGCGATTCTCCAGATTTCAGAGCAGGGTTTATTTGGAGAAGCCAGAGATTGAACCCAAGACCTTCTGCATGCAAAGCATGTGTTCTTCTAAAGCTACAGCCCTTCTATCAAGTTACTCCCCCCCAAAAAAAGTCTCTGAAACCTTAACAGCAGCTCTCTAGAGACGTTGAATAATATTTGGGAGCTTTTTCACAGCTCCACCTGACCCACAATCAATATTTAGGACTTGGACAAAAAGCAGAGAGTCTATTTTAGTCTGTTTTGCTTGCAAAATCTGCAAGAACGCACATTTTGACATGAAAATTGAAACCCACAGGAAGTTGGCTCAGCTCTAGAAGTGCTCCACTTGTCACAGACGCAATTGCAACATTCAACCATGCCATTGTAAAAATTGAATCATCCAAAGAGAAGGAATTTTCTGCTGGATTTTTTTGTAGCCAAGACAAGCTCACTGAACATGGGACTTGTCCTGATCAAGGACACTACAGAGAAAGATGGTCTAGCCTGGGGGTGGGGGTGTGTGTAAACTACAGAATAGGGCACCTTGAGACGTCTGCAGAGTGTGCGTAGTTCTTCACTATTTAAAGCATCGATCCTGCGGTGATACTCAGCCACTGACACTACCTGAATATGGAGACAGGAAGACAATAATTCCACTGACAGTTAAAGAAAATAAAAAGCAAGAAAAATAAATGACAGGAAAAAGTATGAACAGATTGGGCAAGGGGAAAAGACACACAAAAGAGACCATCAACATAAAAAAATTAATATAAAAACAAAGACATTTCCACTGTAGTAACATGATGTACACACACATACACACACTCTTCAGATTTCAAACACACACATAATATGGTCAGGACTCCAACAAAATAGCACCAGAGATCTGATATATCTCAGTAGAAGAAAGTTTTGCGGAATAATATGCAAACATTCATTTTCTCTCTGCTACAACACCAATACAGCAATTAGTTTCTAGTGTTTAATCGTTTCACAATGTTTTGAAATGTCAAATTATTGATGGGTGGTACCTCAAGCTCCCTTTTAGTTTTTATGCTCACCATTCTCTTGGGAAAAAATTATTTTAAAAAAAAACTTAAAGACCTGTCTAGAATGCAAGTAATAAAGAGTGCGAATTCTAGATAAATGTAGGCCTAAGAGTATTCAAAATGATACTATCACACCACTAGTATTTCTTTCCTTAAACAATGACTATAGTTTTTATTAAGATATATGCTATGATTAAACAAATACATGCCCAGGTAACCTGGAGGTTAGATAATTACAGTGCATTCCTTTAGTATGGTCAATAATGCTGTATTCTTAGAGCGTTAGTATATCATACTCCAATAAACATACACTACAGCATAATGGATGTGAGAGGCTGTCTTAACTGTAAGTAACTAGGCTAAAACCATCTATGCCATACACACAGCAAGCACAAGCACATATATAGCATTTCATTTCCATTTTAATTCGCAATAAATCACCAGCTTGGATAGTAAGTAGTCAGAATTGGTTGGCAACCTTCAGTCTCAAAAAACTATGGTATAAGCCTACAGCACCCGGTATTCCCAGGCGGTCTCCCATCCAAGTACTAACCAGGCCTGACCCTGCTTAGCTTCTGAAAACAGACGAGATCGGGCACGTGAAGGGTAACAGTCAGAACTGCAAAGTTTCTAAACTTGGAACTAAAAAGAAACTATGTAGGGTGAACTAGGCCTGAAATCCTATGCACAAATCAGGAATATATCCCACTGAATATAGTAGGACTTACTTCTAAGTAAATACATATAGGACTGCACTGTAGGCATTCTAAGCTGCAGTCCATAACTTCTAGGTCAGGGTGCCCCACCATGTGGCCCATGTGGACTATGAGGTGTGTGTTGGCGGCCCTGAGTGGCATGCAGCCCCATCCCATTCCTCACCAGACAGCTGCATTGTTGCTTGTTCCAGCAGATGATAAGTGAAGGCACTTTGGCAGGCTAAGAACATGGAAGCAACTGATAGTGATGTCACCACAAATTACTTCCAGGTTGGCCAATGGTGGCCCAGCGAAGGGTCACACAAGGGCCATGCAGCCCACTGGCAGTCCAATGTTGGACCATCCTGTTCTAGGTGCTCAACAAATCAGGAATTAAACATCTACTAACAACTCTGAGCTAAAGCCTAGCAAATGAATTCAAAATACATTTTTCCTTGGGAAAATATATATAGAGATCATATTACAGGGTTTTGATTCCCCATAAGACAAAGTAAATAACCATAAAGAAACATATAGATCCTTTGGAGCTATACAGAGGGATTCCTGCGACAACTCTTGAAAAGTCTGACTTATTGAAGAACAGCTGCGGTAGAATCCTTGGTCCCAATATTACTTGTTTCAAAAAAGTTAGAATAAATTTCCAAATACAGTTTCTGTGTCATCGTCACTAACAGTAAGCATCTGAATCACTCTGAATGAGCAAAATGTTGTGTTTATTATTTCACCACAATCTCCCAAGGTAAGTAAATATTAACTCCATAAGAGTTCATGGCAGGGACATGATTTAAACTGGGGAAATCTTGGATAGCTACTAGGCTATACCAGCTCTCAACATTTTTAACCAAGAAACCATTTACAGGTATGCATCACTTAACAATGGATATGTTCTCTGATCCCCGTTGTTATGCGATTAGGTCATTAAACATTCAACCCAATCTAGTGTCTTGGTTGTGTAAACAGACACTTCCTTCCAGAAACTAGCTGGCTGCACAGACAACCGGAGACAGCTCTTCTTTGCATTAAGAGCCCCTTTGTCACGTAAACAGACACTCTGCTGCAAGCTATGGGAGTCCTGATTGCCTCATTAACAGCCTCTTTGTTGTGCTTTGACCACCATCATATATGTGGTCCATCCTTAAGCAGAAGGTTGTTAAGCGACGCATTCCTGTATTTGATTAAATGAACGCTGTCAACACCTCAACAATACTAGATAGAAAATTGCCAGCATAAGTCCTCTCAGTAACCTTAGTCCATGTATGTAGCTACCATAAAATCTGCATCAAGGCAAGGACATAAAAACCAGGGTTGTACTGCAAGCGCAGCTTATTATTCCTTGGATCAAAAACCAGAAGGTGCGAAACTAGAAATGGGTCGCAATCACTATTTTTAACTTCTCTAAGGTTTGGGGACACTTCTGTACTGCAGCGAGTCATGGACTCTTCACTCACAACAGGAGAGGAAACTGAACGCTTTCCACATGCGCTGCCTCCAACGCATTCTCGGCATCACCTGGCAGGACAAAGTTCCAAACAACAAAGTTCCTGGAACGTGCTGGAATCCCTAGCATGTATGCACTGCTGAAACAGAGACGCCTGTGTTGGCTCGGTCATGTTGTGAGAATGGATGATGGCCGGATCCCAAAGGATCTCCTCTATGGAGAACTCGTGCAAGGATAGCGCCCTACAGGTAGACCACAGCTGCGATACAAGGACATCTGCAAGAGGGATCTGAAGGCCTTAGGAGTGGACCTCAACAAGTGGGAAACCCTGGCCTCTGAGCGGCCCGCTTGGAGGCAGGCTGTGCAGCATGGCCTTTCCCAGTTTGAAGAGACACTTGGCCTACAGTCTGAGGCTAAGAGGTAAAGAAGGAAGGCCCATAGCCAGGGAGACAGACCAGGGACAGACTGCACTTGCTCCCAGTGTGGAAGGGATTATCACTCCTGAATTGGCCTTTTCAGCCACACTAGACGCTGTTCCAGAACCACCTTTCAGAGCGCGATACCATAGTCTTTTGAGACTGAAGGTTGCCAACACACAGGGGAACCCTACCGGGTAGACTGTGGGCTCCCAATACCCTCCGGAAGGCCGGTGCTGCCAGTGTAAATTCTTATGTTCTTAAAAATAAAACACTTTTGTCTTCAGCAATCATGTCGCTGGCAATTGCGGCAATCGTGTTGATGCCTTTGCCCCTCCTTCGTAAGGAGCTCTCCAGTAGCCAAAACTCTCCCGCAGGATGCAACAGAAGCCGCACTGGCACCGCATCACCACATGGAGAGTTAGGTAGGATTAGGCTGCTTGACTATGTACTGGAATGAACAAAACACACACCCTGAGACCAAATTTAAAAAAAATTCTATGGAGTCCAGCACATTAGGACATACTGCTTTCCAACTCCATTTGAAGAAAAAGTTACCTTGATTGACATTCCAGTACAGCAGCAGTTTCATCATTACAAAAGTAACCCAAGTATCTGGTTCATTAGCAAGCTGCACATACCTGCATGCAACAATCTGGACCCTCCAATTTGCTCATAGGCAACTGCAACGTTGCTTGAAAATACAACAGATACACAATCTAGACACAAAAGCATAACCAAGGGCACAATCCTAACCCACTTTCCACCATCGACATAAGTGCAATGCAACTTATGGGTAAGGGAACAAATATTGCCATACCTTGAGGAGGCCACTGTGACTGACCCCCAATTGCAGGATAAAGCACATGCCCCAATGGCACAGCTATGCCAGTGCTGGAAAGTTGGTTAGGATTGCACCCAAAGTCTAAGAGGTTGAGAGATACTAGACACTAGCTCTAAAAAAGGCTGTCTATTTGGGTTCCATTGCATTTCAAAACACACTTAATTCAAATATAGTGCCTTTTTAGCATTTGTCTAAACCAGTGGATCTCACACACACACATTTAGCACCGGGACCCACTTTTTAGAATGAGAATCTGTCAGGACCCACTGGAAGTGATGTCAAGATTGGAAGTGACATTATCAAGCAGGAAAACTTTAACAATCCTAGGCTGCAATCCTATCCACACTTACCCAGGAGTAAGTTCCATTTGCTATCATTCTCAAAAGCATATACATAGTAGCCTGTTAAAAGTACAGATCTGTAGCATTTCCCCAAATGCAATCACATGGTATGCTAGCATCAAGTCTAATATATCAAAAATAAAATACTGAAATGAATGGGGACCCACCTGAAATTGGCTCACGACACACCTAGGCCCACAGTTTGAGAAACACTAGTCTAAACAACCTCTTGGTTTCACTAGTGAAAAATGTTATTTGCTTACAAACCAAGTGAAACACACACATCCTAATCTATTGTGAGAATTTTTCCTCCCCGTTTGCTAGAGGCAAGGACCAAGAACGCTTATTCGTTGTATTTAGTGCTGTGTCTGGTATGGGAGATGCTTAGTTCCAGAGAGGCCGGTAATATCCTGTTCTCACTATATTCAAACATGAACTTTCATTTAGCAGCAGTTTTCTCAGGGTGCTCCTCTCTGCTTTCTGAAAAGTGTTGATGGCTCTATAAGAGGGTAATTAGTTCTACCCATCGAGATACATTTTATCGCCAGAGTATACAACTTCGCACTCTAAAGTTTTGCTGATCACAGCAACTGCTGCTAGGCATATATGCTACTGCCTGGGTTACATGCTAACTTGTTCTACCACTATGCATCTCCCAAAGCTTCTGTCAGGATTTAATCTGCTTTAAAAAAATTTCAAAGCAGATTATGTGAAAAGACCATACATACAAAGCACAAATTAGTCTTCTATTAGTGCATGAATGCACCATATGCCTAGACACTACTTCTCAAAAAGTTTTTGAAAAATGCAACACACCACAAGGTGTGTTAAATACATATTTGTTTCAATGGAAAAAAGATTGATAAACACCATTTTAAACAGGCTAATGGTGACACCATTCATTAAAGTGCTTAGGGCACAATCCTAACCAACATTCCAGCACTGGCATAGCTATGACAGTGGGGCATGTGCTGCACCCTGCGATCAGGGGGCAGTCATGGAAGCTCAAGGTAAGGCAATGTTTGTTCCCTTAACTCGGAATTGCATTGCCCTTATGTCTGTGCTGGAAAGTTGGTTAGGATTGCGACCTTATTAAGAAACACAGTTCAACTCTAGAGCCCCCCCCCCCCATTATCCAGCTATAGTAAATGTAAAACTCAACAAATCTTTAATGTTATTTTAAAAAAAATGGAATTTTCTACATGGCTTGTGTCTCAATATTTAACAGTTCCAACAAACTGTGCTGTCTTGTAGTGGTAAGCTAGATATTAGCACCTGGTAGTAACAGCTTCATTCGGTTTTGACTAACAATTCATCAACAGAGGACGCAAAACCACACCAGTTTCCCCTAGAAGGCAATGGGAGGGGAGACCAATTACAGCATGCCCTTTTCTAGGAGGCAATGTGTCCTTGTCAGTAACAGCCACATGAGCACATCCTTAGAGAAATGATCAACCAATAATAAGGTTATTATTCCTCCTTATTGCTCATAAACCTAGAAATACAGTATAAGTTAGAATTCCGAATTCTTCTTACCCAAGTCCATGGCTCTGATCGTACAAAACATACACATTGTAAAGCCAGCCAAAATAGGTATAGTGTCTAATAGTTAGTGATGGCACCCACCATGCTTAATTGTTTGTGTGGATAATCTGGGATTACCCTGGGTCCTTGCTGCCACTCCCAAAGTTAAGTAGTCCACTTGGAATAGTGTTTCTCAACCGGCGGTATGGGGTACCACCAGTGGTACTTTGGTGGTCCCTGCAGAACCCCAGGACACCTGCCACCTTGCAGCAAAACCAGAAACATGACACAATGAACAGTGGTAGAAGGCTTGGTTCAGCAAGCCTCAAAAAAGCCCTCTTGTCCTCCCTGAGCCTTTTACTAGTGGTTGTTGCATTGCATCTGGCCCTGCAACCCAGAAGTAACTGGCAAGGATGACATCACCAGTTACTTCCAGTCGTACTCCGAACAGGTGGACCATGTGAAGAAGTACAGCAGAGGACAAACGTTGAGAAACAATGCCTTACAACAAGGCTGCTTTTGGAAAGCCTATTTTCCAGGCACCTGGATGGCTCAGCAGATGCTGATGTATCACATAAGCCTCTGGGGCACTAGAAAGGGGCAAAACTGCCACAAATATGAAAACATAAGGGGTGAGAGCAGGCATTTTTACCACAACCATATGGATTTATGGTTCATTCCCTTCCTGCCCTCCCCACCACCATGACAGGCTGGTGAAACTCCTGCTAGCATAGGAGGAGTTTAAGAAAAATTAAACTTAAGAAACACACTTAAGAAAATAAAACATAGCCTGGTTTGAGACTGTGATAACATAAGATAGTTTGAGTCTATAGAACCTTTACTTTACAATTGTGTATAGAACCTTTATGATTGTGAGGAAGTACTCACCAGTATAAAATGTGCAACTGTACTTATTTTCCTTTTATTCTTTGATAATTGTCTGAAAATGGTCAAAGCACATTTTAACAGCAAAACCCCATTGAAAGTTAGGTCTGAGGTAAATTCAAAATGCAATAATATTGTTTTGGACAAGCAAAAAAAACTTTATAAAAAGCTGGAGGGTAATGTTAAAAATATTAATATTAAAAAAGTGAACCTGAACTTCCCACCTTCTGGTATCAGGTGATTTAATGCTGTCCTGTGGTCATCACAAATCACAAACGTAGATCAACCTGTTTGCCATTTTACAAGTATATGAATATATTCAAGAAACTAATGTGAGAGGTTTGCTCTTTGCCTTATTTTTCTTTAGACCTAAAGAAACATCTAAGCCATGTAAAGTATTTGAGCCACATCTAACACCCAACTGTCTCCTTGTTCTTCAACTTTGCAAACGCGTGCTTTGGGACCAATTGTTTATATTCTATAGTCCCAGCAACATGGTTTACATGCAATGCTGTAACAGAGCATCTACTGTTGCTCTTGTAGCATTGTGAAATTATGGGCAACTTGCTAAATAAACAAATACAGATACTGGATTTTGAGTTATAATGAAATATAAAAAACGAGCGCAGGAATTACAAGTGACCATATGCCCTCTGGTATGACCTCTATACTTGATTAGGGTTTGTCGCCATACACACCTCTTGGAAAAAGCTTTACTTTTCCATTTAGACTTTTATACCATGTTTATCTCCAAACGAAGGAGCAGAATGCAATGACTGTTGGAACATCTGCTCAGATAACCTTCAGTTTATTATTTAATTCCTTATATGACCACAGGAAGGTCCCTAAGGCACAGAAAAATGTCATTTCTTGATTCACAGAAAGAATCAGATCAGCTGAGGCCATCTGTAAGAATGGAAATGCAAATGAAAAACAAATGATGATAATGACTTAATGTGGGTAAGGGGCATGTTTGATACACCCATTTATTCAATCATAGAAAAACCTGTGAAGGCTCAATTCCCATAATATCTACCTCACAACCTGGGTCCAGTGTCATGCATTATCAAAAAGCTAATCACAAACCATCCCTCTGAAGTATTCCACATATAGTTTGCTTTCATTCCCAGCAGTCACACTGAAAAAGTCTCCAAGCATCACATCACATTAACAGTATTTCACTGTTTGATCCCCTTTCTCTTTGTAAATAAAGGAACAAACACTCAGCTGAACAAGTTGCTTTCTACACTTTACTCTCTTATCATGTATAACCCTGAAAATAAAGAAAGCAATAGGCTTTGGGTTTACTATAAATACACTGAATCTCAGGAAAAACCTCAGAGTCACTACAAGGTCCTATAAAAAATTCTACACACATCATATTAAGATCTGGAAAAGCATATAAAATAATCTTAAAATGGTTACATCATGATTAGCAGCACATAACATTAACCTCTAATTAAAAATATTCAAGAGCAAATTACTGTAAAACTCCATAAAAATATATCTCCCTTAAAGCTACCACAAACCATGCCATCTCGTCTTGATAACCTTAAAGCCTCCTTCTCAAGTTTGAAAAGTTAAGCTATTAAGTAGTATTAATTCAGAACTGCAACAACAATCACTTAATAGTCACAATTCTGCAGCGAACCTTAAAAAGCAGAGACGAATACTGCTTATCTCAGAAACATCAAAATGACAACCAAAACAGTAATAAAAAAAATACTTCTCAAAAAGGAATTACCAAGGTATATTTATTTTTCACTGAATGGTGTTTTCTTCCCTTCTTGCCATACCAGGAACGAATCATTTCCCGTGAAAAAATAAGTTAAGGCAGTTTTTGCTTTTTGCAAGGATTTCCCCCAAGCATTCTCTCTACCTGCTCTCGCTCTCCAATCCAGGCACAGCCAAAGACTTGCTGGGAGACAGCAGAACTTGCTAGTCACCCTCGCAGTTGATGGACAGAACAAAGAGCTTATCGTGGTACAGCATATACTCACTAGGGTGTGCCTTGCCTGGTGAATGAACAACAGAAAAGGGTTTTCTATATTCAAGAGAGGTTGTCATACACTAGAGAGCTAAAAAGCTAAATAATTTAAAGAGACAGGACATTTTAAAAATCAAATGAGATCTACGCCAGAACAAAAAGCTACCACTTTCCCATCCTCCAAGAAAAATCAAAATAGTAGTGGTGCATATTTAAAAGACATTCAATGAAAACTGTTTGTTGCAATTAACCAACACTTCTTAATATACTATACATGCAGTTCAGTATATATTTTTTTTATTGCTGTTCTCCAGAATTCCACAAGCAAATCTCAGACAATTGTGAGAAAGTTTCCACACCATAGTTTCTGCAACACACATACATACATTGCTGAAAGGACCTTAGTCATCATGGCTCTTATGATTTGATAGACAAGATATTCAAAATAGCTAACAATTAGGATAATATGAAAAGAAAAAATGCAATATGGCTCCGTGAAAAACTGGTCTTCAGATGTTACATGAGGATTATAGTGGTTCAAACATGAATAAAGTTTTGATTAAGAAAATAGTTCTTAGGCACCAAGAGAAGAAGGAGGTATTCTGTTTGTATAAGTTGTACATTTTACGAAACGCAAATATGAATAAAAACGTTTCACCCACACATCATGTAACACTGGCTATATGTGTACACAGTAAGAAAATCACAGTCCTACAAACCGATTGAAACTGACATTGTTATTTTGTACATACAGGCATATCCTTTGCCTACTTAGAGGATCAGAGTCTAAAAGTGGTTATACAGATATTGAAAAAGCATGCTGCGGCAAAAGAAACAAATCTCTTTTAGCTACTCTCCCTACTTTTTGCAACTTTATTTATGTATACTGCTAGCGGGGCATAAGTAGAATTTGTACTACGGTAATTCAAGAAAGATGACACTTGCAAAAGTTTCTCTCTCTCTCACTTACACTTTCTCTCTCACTCACACCCTCACCGCTTTATTTGTATAAGCATATCTTGTTCTTCCTGCAAGCAGCAAAATGCTAATAGTCTGAGAGTCAAGTCTTGCTCAAGACTGCCTCAGTGCATTTCAACTGGGCTTCTAACACAACTCAGTTTTTGGTTTTGTTTTAAAAATTGGCAAGAGAAATGAACAAATCCTATGATAGTAAACAAAGTCACTACACTGCTGCTGCTCTAAGTACACTTACTCCTACCTCTTGAAAAAGTTGAAGCTGTGCACTGCCAGAAAACCCCCCCCCCCCAAATACTCAGTGGGAATATTGAAAGCACGCCACATAAACAAAAATTGAAACAAATTTTCCTTCTCCTTTCACTTTCTTGTTGATGAAAGGAGAAGTGCCAATTGCTGGTCTGTAAGAGTTATTTACCTTTGAGTCTCTTCAGAGGTAGAGAATGCTTATAATTTCTTCAAGCTGATCAGGAGGCTCTGCAATATATAGGCCTTCCGTCACACACCCATGACAACAGACATTTGACTAGCTATATAATTAAGACTAGATGAGAGAAGATCTTAAGTCACTTTCCAGTCCAACAGCCCTGACCAGAAAGTCCCATTTGCTAATTAAACGGTGGCAGAAAGAGTTAACAAAACAGGTCCAGTACAATAAATGCTACCTATACAATCATGCTGGCAGAACATCACTGCTTTGTTAAGCAAATCAAAAGCCATACCTATGGACATTTTATAGGAAATAAGTTGTACTGACAGCTCTCTCATTTCAAATGGCAGCTAAATGACAATACTTCACCAAATCTGAGATTAATTCTTCAGCACAGCTTCATTGTTTGTATTAAAATCTATCTATTCTAGAACCTTACAACAGAATACAGGTTACAAGCCATGATGGGTATGCCTCCTGGTTTTAGTCAGTTATATCTGACTGCCTGATGTAAGAGAGTGGCAACTGGATATAGATATCTTGTTGTCTTGTGTACTCCCCGAGGTATCTGGTGAGCCACTGTGAGATACAGGAAGCTGGACTAGATGGGCCTTTGGCCTGATCCAGCAGGGCTCTTCTTATGGTCTTAATCAAAACTGGCACTTCTAGAGAGTTGGAAATAGTGCTGACAGGCAGTGAATTCATATAATTTGGAAGTCTAACTGAACGATTTAGCAAATATTTTTATGGCTGTTGTCTATCCATGTTTAAAGAAGTGTGGACATCAAAATTACTGAGAAAAACACACCCCAGTGTCCCATGTTTAAAGTCTGTATTTACAAAATCTACACTGTTTTTACAAAAACAGTATGTTGCAAATTGCAACATGGCCAATCTCAGGCCCAGGATAACATATGTGCCTCTGGCAAAAGCAACTTTGTTCAAGTTTATTACAAAAGCTAGTTCAGGGTCACAGGCAACAACTTACTACAGTTGTACATCATGCCTCTTGAAGTGATTTGCATCATTGGTTGTCCCATTGGCAAGAGTAATTTGAGTTACTAGAGAGATGACTGCTGGAGATTTACAGAGGAGGACACCTAGGTTGCAATCCTATCCACACTAACTTGGAAATAAGCACTATTGACTATAATGGGACTTACGTCCGAGTAGACATTCATACGATTGGGCTCCTGGTGTTCCAAATACAGAATAGGTATTTTAAAAGATACTAATTAAACACCAAGCCGTTTTCCCCCCAGCAATGACAGGAATGCAAGACTGAATTACATCAGAGGGTTAGTAAGAAAGTATACACTAGTATTACATAGCGTATAGTACTCTAAAAAGTCTAAATGTCAGCACTGTCCCTGAAATACATAGCAATAAATGGCTTACAAGTCATTCACGTCCATTCAAAAAGTCTGTTTCTTTAAATTCTTTCACACTTTGTTTTTCCCCTCCTATGTCATCTGTTTCAAACTTGTCAAAACATATTTTGACTTTGGGGTGTTTCACAGAGATATGACAGGCAGGGTGTTTTGCCAAATATTTTAATTCTCATTGAATTGAGGCATGAGGAGATACGCACAGAACAGAAATTTAGAATCCAGACTCTACAGCATCAGTCGCGTAGCTAGAGGGGGGCAAAGCACTAAGTTTTGCATGGTACCTCACCAGGGTGTGCAAACGGCCCCTCTCCCTCCCCTTTGGGGCCATTCCAGACCGCGAGAGCGAAATGGAGGTGTCTCCCCCATTTTGCTGTAGTGTCCCGGAATTTGGTCTAGCTCCAAAGGGAAGGGGTTGCTTGTACACCATGGTGAGGTGCCATGCAAAACTTAGTGCTTTCCACTTCTTGTTGCTATGCTACTGTACAGCATCAGTTACTGCAATGCAAATATATTGTGGAAAATACCACATAACTGAATAGTTACAGACATTCAATAGTTTGTCCTTGACTAACTGGTACACAAAAGTCATTCACAAAACTTAATCCTTCTGTAAATGAAGCAGCCTCTAGCCTACCAAAGTTGACACTAAAATAAATGTCAATCTACACCAGTGATTTTCACCCTTTTTCATCTTATGGCACACTGACAAGGCACTAAGGCACACCATAATGACACCAGAAGCTCACACTCCCAGTGACCCTACTAACAAATGATCCTCTCCCAAACTCCCATGGCACACCTGCAGACCATCTGCAGCACACCAGTGTGCCGCAGCACAGAGGTTGAAAATGGCTGGTCTACACTGTGATACAAGACTCCATGGTTTCCATTTGTTAGTAACTGGAATTGGGCCAATTTTAGGAGGGTATCCTAATATAATCACATTCTTGGTAATATTTTCAGTAATCTTACAATCTCATTGTATTTGCATTAATACAAAATATGCTTCTTTCTAAAGAACTTGCTAAAGCATTACCCCTGATAACTGGGCACAGAGGCACCTTTTAAAGTGTTGTCCTTGTACATTTATCTGCGAGAAAGAAACTGTCCCTTTTTGCCCCAGTATGGCGTCCTTTCTGGTGGCTGTTGCTGGTGTCTCTTCTGTATATTTTTTTAAGATTGTGAGCACTTTGGGGACAGAGAAGCATTAACTGATTTATTTTACTATGTAAACCACTTTGTAAACTACTCTTACTGAAAAGCCATATATAAGCATTCTTACCACTATTAATAAATTCTGCTTCAATTTGTGTTATTAGAGTTTTCTAGAAATTTCTTTTGGAGTTCCTTAACAGTTAGCACCTGGTTAAGTGGTATCAGGAAACTATGGTCTTCTGCTAAGAGACTGACAGGATCAAGCCTCAGGCTTGTGGACTTGCTCTCCCATTCCTTCTTCCATATCCTTCTGCCTTTAGTTTATAATAAACCATGGTCCTCTGATGTGCAAACCAAAGGAACTGTGGATCCTTGAGATATATAAATATAAAAGATCTGATCACACCTGTTCATTCTCATAGTTGAAAACTATGACATCCAAAGTAAGCCTAGCAGTCCTGCTATTATTATAACAGGACTGCCTGCTGACTATATTGTTAACACAAAAACATAATCCACTCAAACAATCAGTTACATTACTGACAATCAAGCCTGAAGTAGTATGCATTTTCTTTAATACTGTGGGGATGAGGTAGGGAAAGGTACGTAAGAAAATAATACTGTGGGGATGAGGTAGGGAAAGGTAAGTTTTTGGGACCTTTTCTTTAGAGACAGACCACGTGGCATTAAAAGAGGTGATTTGTTTCCCTGAAGTCCTTCTTCAGACAGTTCCAAGATTACAAACTAAGCTCATTCATTTCACAGTAATCATGTCTCCTGAATGATTGCAAATTGGAGACCAAAAGCAAAATCTCTATGCATCATAACCCAAACACATTTCTCTTAGCTTACATCAGCAGTTCTCAAACTTTTTAGCATTGGGACCCACCAAAAAAAAGTTTCACTTTACCAGCTGCTCAAGCCTCTGAGGCTATAATGGTAACTACCGTAGGCAGCAGTGCTCCGCAAAAGGAACAGGTTGTTTAACCCTTCATGCACATAGCTTAATCTACCCTGTTTTGTGAACCACCAGAAATTGGGTCGTGACCCTTTGGTGGGCCACATACCCACAGTTTAAGAACCACTGACTTACATCATAGCTCTGACAATAAGGCTCTCTTCCTGAAAAAACAGGTTTACTGCATAATGGCACAACTATTTAATCAACAGTGACACTGAAACTCTTCTATGAAAAGGACAGCTGAACCGCTTGTATATCTTTCAATCCAAAGTTATTCCGAGTCCTCAAACCAGCTCTTTTCCATGTTTTTGTTTTCGCAACTGTCCTCCACTAACAACTGAACTCACAAGTTTCAGATTACCAGCATAGATTTCAACCACTTTGGCACCCTAAAAGATAAAGGTTAGTTAAAGTAATTCTCTCTATGCAGGCTAATCAAAAGACAGGCATTAACTTCCAGTAATACACAATTTGGGATAGTGATGAAATGGTTGACTCTTTGCTTGTACATTCCCACTCTGAGTATGGACTACTTGACAGAGATACAGCAGTGCCTACTTTGAGTTTCTCTGTGGGAACCAGGTTTCATTCTTTCATAAGTCCAAAGGATAAGCCTTTTCTCCTTTTTAATAAAGGCCACTGCAATGAATACTAAAGATTGCAAACAGATAATTTGGAGGATGTACTGAGGGGGGGAAAAAGTACAGTGTCTAAGGTATTAACCTTTGCAGAGATCTTTCATGAATTCACTCTCAGTAACTAACACACAGCACAAGTTTGAATCTGCAACACTGAGTTTAAAAAGAAATTTAAACCAGGCAATCTGAAACTTTGCTGTAAAGAAAATACTGAAAAAGACTCTGAACTAGCAACATTTAAAATAGCGCTCTTATGTCAAATAAGAACGTACTGACTTTTGTGGTTTTTTTATTCTTATAATGCTTACTTTTTATCATCTGTTTTCAGTGGCAAACAGCCCAAACCTATCCACATTTTCCTGGGAGTAAGCATCATTGACTCTAATCGGACTTACTTCTGAGTAGACATGTATAGGATTGGGCTGCAAGTCATCCATATTTCATCTATCACCTTCATAACTTTGTAATTTTCAAAATACAGCAGAATCTGATGCACATCTAACAGTAATGAACTAATACATTCACAATAAAGACCATCATCACTGATACATCTACAAACACATATTCACCTTTGTACAATCATTAAAATACGAACCAAAACTATGTGCGTAAGTCACAAGCATACCTCAAACACGGATGAGCCAAACAATGTTATATAGTACATAAAGATGTAAGTTCAGGACACTAACTCACAGTTAAGATAATACTTTAAACATGTACACTCCCATATTTATAAGAAGTTATAAAAACTTAGCCTAGGCAACAATAGTGGTTGGTTGGTTACATGTACAAGGTAGACTTTTTTCCTCGTTTTCTGATAAGAAACGGGCAATTAACACTCAGGTCTATTTTTCCTTCTTGCATAGGGTCCATACTGATGCACTACAAAGTTTCTTATTAATAAGAAAAACATAATACTACAAATTACATGTAGATACTATCTCTACAATAAAAAAAATTGAGCTGAAGAACTATTGATTTCTTTACCAAAAGAAGAAAAGTTACTTATACTCCAGCAACTTTGAACCTGTGAGCCTGCTGCACACAGACTCAAACTACATTAAATAAAATTTGGAAGAGACAATTCCATGAGGATTGCAATAGGGGAAAAAAAACTAGGGGTGGTATTCTCAATTCTTTTGTCAGGAAACTTGTTTTGAGCTGTTAGAGAAATGAAACACTGGGATACAGAAAAGATTCACTGGGAAAGGGTACTGCATACCACTTTTCTGAATTGGATACATTCCTTTTCTGAAGGAATTTCCAATTTAGGAAGGGTTTTAGACCGCTATCCATTTTTGTAAGGTATTATGGTGTGCAACATATCCTAAAAAATAAATACAGATTGCAATAAAGGAAACTGAACAATCATAGCAAACGCTTTTACAAAATTACATTGCTCAGTATTTATATTTCTCCGTCATACTTTTCTATTCAAAATTGTAAAAGGTTTGATATGACAAAAGTCGTTTAGTGTTTAAGAGCACTTACCTCCCACTCCTTAGCAGCTGTTTCATTAACCAAATCCTCACTAGCTTCAGACTCAATTTTTTTAACTACTATAAATCCAGGCTCCCTACTTGTCTCCCCAGTATCTTCTGCATATATTTCTGGACTCCACTGGACAAAAAAGGCATACAGATGCTCAGTCCTTTGAAAAGGGAAAAGAGAAAATTAGAAGGAGGCTCCATTTTTCATTACCATCCACCATACCTTTGATAGGGGGACAACTTAAGGCAACTGTCTTATTATCAGGTTCATTCAAGAGACAACAATCTTTACAGCAAGTGCCTTAAGAATTATAACAGTTCAGGTAGTACATGTGTAGTACAGGTCAGGCTATGCTAGTAAAATAGAAAAGAGCTGCATTAGCATCCTGCACCCACATTTGCTAATATAACCATGAACCTCAACACTATACTTAGATAAGCAGGAATAGACTCAGAGAGTTGTCTTTAGCATGTGTGGGTCGATGCGTGGGTCACAACCCCAATGGGCTTGTAAAGCCTGTGCAAGAGAAGGTTTGGACCCAATCCCATAATGGTCCTGCCTTATCAAAAGTGAGTTATAATCTGCACAGCCTCTTCTCGTTGTCTTGCTCTGTACATAAGAACAGCCACATTGGATCAGGCCATAGGCCCATCTAGTCCAGCGGCCCACCAAATGCTCCAGGGAGCACACCAGATAACAAGAGACCTGCATCCTGGTGCCCTCCCTTGCATCTGGCATTCTGACATAGCCCATTTCTAAAATCTGGAGGTTGCACATACACATCCTGGCTTGTACCCCATAATGGATCTTTCCTCCAGAAACTTGTCCAATCCCCTTTTAAAGGCATCCAGGCCAGACACCATCACCACATCCTGTGGCAAGGAGTTCCACAGACCAACCACACGCTGAGTAAAGAAATATTTTCTTTTGTCTGTCCTAACTCTCCCAACACTCAATTTTAGTGGATGTCCCCTGGTTCTGGTGTTACGTGAGAGTGTAAAGAGCATCTCTCTATACACTTTATCCTTCCCATGCTTTATTTTGTATGTCTCAATCATGTCCCCCCTCAGGTGCCTCTTTTCTAGGCTGAAGAGGCCCAAATGCTGCAGCCTTTCCTCATAAGGAAGGTGCCCCAGCCCAATAATCATCTTAGTTGCTCTCTTTTGCACCTTTTCCATTTCCACTACATCCTTTTTGAGATGTGACAACCAGAACTGGACACAATACTCCAGGTGTGGCCTGTAGCTCCTAAGGTTAATCCTAATAAGGCCACATCTGGAGTATTGCATCCAGTTCTGGTTGCCACATCTCAAAAAGGACATAAAGGCCTTTAAAAGAGGATTGGACAAGTTTCTGGAGGAAAAATCCATTATGGGTCACAAACCATGATGTGTATGTGCAACCTCCTGATTTTAGAAATGGGCTATGTCAGATGCAAGGGAGGGCACCAGGATGCAGGTCTATTGTTGTCTTATGTGCTCCCTGGGGCATTTGGTGGGGCCACTGTGAAATACAGGAAGCTGGACTAGATGGGCCTATGGCCTGATCCAGTGGGGCTGTTCTTCTGATCAGGCTGCTATCTCACAGGGTTTTTGCGAAGACACCAAAGATAAGGAGAAACAGGGTGGAGGAGGGTGGCCACAGGATAGGCGGATTGTGTCCTAGGAAGTGGGCTGGATCACCAATGGGTCCCCAATATCACACTCTATGTCCGTCTATTTGGGTCATGGCATGAGAAGGTACAACTGTTTGAAGACCAACTGTTTTTAGCTGTAGTTGTACAGAATAATACATCACTTTCGGTTATAGTAATGTTCTTCTCCACCTGATATTGCAGTCCCTCAAACACCTGGCTGCAGACTTTGTTTTATCACCACTATTCAGCTTTTTTGCTAATCCTTCATCCCAATTCTGTATCTTTGGGGGGAGGGGGGACTCTTGATTTAGCAGACCTCACTTCAATGGACTTTGGGAGTAACAATTTCCAATGACCCAAAGTCTATTAAAAATGACCTTACAGAGCTCCTTTGGCACTGCTGAGAGAGCTCTGTAAGGCAGTTAACAGCCTAATCTTACCAAGGCCCTGAAGGTGGTATAACTTCAACTTCACCAAATGTGCCACTGAGGCATCATAAAAGGCACATTGCTGCCATGCTGCAGGTGCAAACAGCTGGAGACACAGGACACCAAGTGGTAGGACATGGCAGTGGTAGGCAGACACCAAGGAAGGGGGTCATCAGGGGCTTGATCCCAGTAGCAGCAACCAGCATTTTCCTGACCCAACATGTCCCCTGCCTCTCATCAGAATTATGCTAACAGAATAGCTGGCGTAGGACCGAGGAGACCAATTGTTGGCCAGTTGGCCTATGGAGGAGTAAGCAAAAAATATTCTCTTACCTCTCCTCTAGGACATCTGGTCACCACCACCCAACGATTGCAGGCATGGCAAATGATGGTGGGGGATAGGATTGAGCTCTCAGGTTTGGAGAATGCTAGAGGGAAGCTGACCTAATCTTGCAGGGATGGTGTTGGAGATGCCACTCTCCATTTTGCCCTACAGCAGGGCATTCTAGGAAAGGGGACAGCTCTCTATTCCTGAAGCCGTTCTACTTCCCGATGAACTCTCCCTTCCTAGAACAGCCTCAGGAAAGAAGAAATGTCCCCATTCCTAGAGCAAAATGGAGAGTGGCAGCTCCAGCACCAACCCTGGAAGGTAGGTAAGCCTTCCCGTCCCAGCCCACTTAGAGAGCTCCATCAGTGCTCATCCTCCTCCCTCTGCCAGGGTCTTCCTAGAGTATCCTGGTGGGGAAATGGGCAACAGCACCAAAACAGCTTTCTAAGGTAGAGATTTAATGGACAAATTGGGTATTTGGATTTAACAAACATTCAGCATCAACCAACACCCTTTCCCTCATTAGCCCATTAAATTGAGGGTTCACTTAATTGCCAACAAGGCCAACATAGCAACCCAGTTTAGACAATTCTCCAAAACCAATCAGAATGAGCCATATATACATATGCTGCTTCTGTAGAAAACGAGGGGAAACCCCAAAGTGCTGACAAAGTATTCATCAACAATTCCAAATAAAAACTATTTCCCTGGTATTTTTCAAAAACTCTCAGAGATGCTGAAGAAAGATCAGAACCTGTATCCAACACACAAAATATTTCTCAACTCAATCTGCATTAAAAACAGGAGTATGCCTGCATTAGACTCCTAGTATACCATGACTATACAGTCATAGACTCATTTATCCCATTGTTTATCATAGTGCAAACTGAGTTCAGAGATGTTGTATTAGGATTGCGCAATTCAGATAGCATAAAAAATTATGGCATGCTCTTGCATTCCATTCCACAACTGGAAACTACAGACTGAAGTGAGCTTCCAATTCTGAAATAGTAGGCAGGTATGTGACATAGTTTGCCAGGACGCAGGCTGTGCCTGTTGTCTTGTGTGCTCCCTGGGGTATTTGGTGGGCCACTGTGAGATACAGGAAGCTGGACTAGATGGGCCTTTGGCCTGATCCAGCGGGGCTCTTCTTATGTTCTTATGATGTCCAAACTAGCAAACTTTCATTTGTTTGCACTGAAGAGGAAACTGTTAGTGAAGTCATACACAAGTCCCACAGTTCATTTCTAAGCCAAACTATGGTTTTAAGGACATCTGAACTGGACAAGTAATTATTCCAAAGGCACACAAAGCTACAAGAGTTTCTGCTGCAGCAGAATGGATTCATATATCCAGTAGGGTCCATGGCACTAGACCGCAGAATCACACAGAACTCAATGGAATGATTCCACAATAGGTGGCAAAGAAAAGTCTGATACAATGCATTTGGACAATACAATTCAAAACGAAAACATAGTCAAGTAGAAGTATGACATGACAACACACAATAAAACTCAACTACTCCACTGTAGCAGAAGGCTTTCAGAGGACGGGTGGAAAAATAAGGTCTTGGAATGCTGAATAAAAGGAATAATTTAAAAATGCAAAGGTGAAAAACATCCCCCCCCCCACACACACAATGGCTATATTTAAGGAGAACACACTCTGTCTTACCTCTCCTGTGGCACAGCAAACCAGTACTCGTGTTTCTTATCTCTTTGTGCATATTGCTGCATTGAGGCACTGGCCTGCGATACAAATGTCTTTCGCATTGGCTTGCCAACTCTGAGACATAAGAACTTATGTAATCGATGTCTTCTCTTCTCCTTCGAAATGGAACCTTTCGTTGATTAAAGGAGATTTTAAATGTCAGAACTTTCTAGTTAATATGCATTAATTCTGCTTTATTTAGTAAGAAATTAAAAATATACAATTAGACTCGTATTCTAGCATGTACGAAGGACACCACTACCACCACCAGGTATGCGATTTCAGACCCTGCTATTCATTTTCTCATTCATGTTGTTTTTAATCCCACCCATTCTCCAAGGAAGCCAAAGGGGAAATATGGAACTGTCTCATTTTACAGTATAAACACCCCCATTGTTCAGTAGCCAAGGTTGCTAGAGATCAGTTGCCTTTAGTTTCATGAAGAAGAACATAGAAATATGAATGTAACAAATTTATAGCAGAGAAGCCAAGCCCTGCTGTCCTAGAAGCAAGGCACATATAATGGAAACTCAAGGCTTCTGCAATGCCTTCAGCATTCAGACAAAACAATCATCCTGGCTGTCCCATCTGTCTAAGACAGGAGTGTCCAAACATTTTAGTAGGAGGGCCATATCATCTCTCTGACACAGTGTCGGGATCAGGGAAAAAAAGAATTAATTTACATTTCAAATTTGAATAAATTTACATAAATGAATATATTAGAGATGGAACTTATATAAATGAATGAAGGTCTTGCAACAGCTCTGGGCCTCTAAAAGGCCTTGCACAAAGCAAAGCTGGCCTTTCGTTTGCTGCTGCTGCTGCATCACAGACATGAAACAGCAAGCAGTGGAGGGAGCCCTCGTCCCACAGCTCACGTGAGAGGGCAAACAGCCACCTTCATACTGAGAGCAGTTGAATTGGGCCAGCACGGGCTCCAGCAAGTCTCCAGAGGACCGGAGACTCATTGAAGACTGGGAGCTCCCTGCGGGCCAGATTGGGAGTCCCTGAGTGCAAGTGGCCCCCGAGCTGGGGTTTGGGCACCCCTGATCTAAGAGGAGGCTTCACTGGAGCCCTAAAAGTATCCAGGCTTTAGGGCTAGAGGACCCTGGAAAACACTAGCACTTTAATATTCCCCTATTGTATACTATAAAGCTGAGGGCTGGGAGTCTAATTTTATCTACAATACCTGGTAAAATTAAACCACTACACTATTAAGAAATATCACACAAGTATAATGTATACTGTATATGAATTGAAAGGTGTGGCCATGGAAGAAGAATCGGTGTCAGAAGATTGATTCTTAACAAAAAATAAAAACAACAGTTTAAAGGCTGCCTGAAATGCTATTTCCCATAGGCATTTCCTTGCCCACAAAGGTATTTCCCATAGGCATACCTTGCCCACAAAGGTACGACTGCCAATCACAGCATCTCTGGGCTGGTCATGACACAGGAAAGGAGTACAATTTACCATTATAACCAGAATAACTAACTTATTTCATCTACTTTGGTTAAGACATCTACTAAAGTGGACTGTCTGGCTTATGGCAATCTAGAGACTATATTCTATTCATCACACTTAATAAGCATCTGATATCAGAACACGTATGGAGCAAGTCAGAAAAGTAGCCTTTCTAGCAAAAGTAATAATACAGTACAATAAAGGGACATATTTTAAACATTATATCCAAAACAGGTGATTTAAAGGGTTTCATACATAGAACTTTGCATCAAATATATACAGAGTATAAAATTCAATATTTCCCCAGCTAGCACAGCTGTTACACATAGTTTTAGGCAAAGTCAGTTCTATATTCAAACATACTAGAAATATGAAGCAAGCACTTTGCTACTTACAAAAATGATTTATGAAGACTAATAATATTATATCAAATGATATGGCGTTAGGGAAATGGCTTTAAATTCACCTTCTTAAAAACTTATTTTTATTTTTTACACTTCAGATTTGTTTAATATATATTTCACCTTCATTAAAACATACATGGCTAAGTTATTTATTTTTCATATTTTTATACTACCCTTCCTCCAAAGAGCTCAGGGCAGTTTACTCAGCTGCTCCGCTCACAATAACCCTGTGAGGTAGGTGAGGCTGAGAGAAAGTGACTGGCCCAAGGTCGCCCACGCAGCTTCATGGCTGAGGGGGGATTTGAACCTGGATCTTATCTTCCAGGTCTAAGTTCACCTCCCAAACCACTTACACCACCACCCTGGTTATGGGAGCCAATTCCCTTCACCATCTAAATACCACTGAACTAAATCTGAATGGGTGAGGAATGTTTGTCTAATTCACTTGTAGACCCTCCCATGTGTTGACTTTCAGTGCTTGCTGGTTAGTAGTCTAGTATTCAGGGTTACAAGTTACCATTACCTTTGTCCCATGTACACAGGAATTTATTCTAGCTCATGTAGCTATCTACCTTCTTCCCTACTAGTGGTAACTAATATTTAAGACACAAGGCATTTCATTCTAGCATGCAACCCATCTAGTCCACTAGGAATCAAAAGGAAGATCTTATCTGAAGAAGACATTTTCACATGACATTTATGTCCAAAACACTTGCAAAGGTACTGTGTATGCTATTGAACATTAACTTCCTCACCTTCTATTGTTCCATCTACTGTAGCCACTTTGTGCTTCATTTCTTTATGCGCATCTTGGTGCATGTGATCCCTTTGCTGTTTGGTTTGTTGCATAGTATGGCTCTTCCAAAGCTTTCGTAGCTCCTCCACATCAGTCTCAGAATCGCGAGTTGGCTCTTGTAAAAGTTTTTCCTTATTGGAGGTCTCTCTTTTAGAGTCCTTATCTTCTGAATGTAAACATTCTTCGCTGCCTGGTACATTTTCTACGACAGATCCCTGATCTACGCCATGTTGCGATCCTTGAGCATCAGCAGCATTTTCTCCTACAGTGCTTTGCGACTCTTTTTGTGCACTCTCTACTGTTTTGGACTCTATTGTATCACTAGCAGATTTGCTGTTATCATTCACAGGCAGTTCTACACTGCAGCCGACATCACCAACATTACCCAAGTCTGAAATAATCGTGACATGATCTGCAGTAGTCTGGTTTACCATCTGGACAGATTCTGACGACGCTCCAGAAGATTTGTCTTGTCGAAGTTCGTCGGAAGAGACAAGCTCTTCCCGTATAGGAGAAAGTTCCGATTCAGTGAACACATCTTCTGAAAGAGACTCCTCCGTGCTCTTTGGAGCAGTACTGGCACTATCATTTCCTGTATCTCGCACCCTTGAGTCCATTTCATCAGTATTGCTTCTTGTTATTTTCTTAAAATGGTAAAGATCTTTAACAGATAACTGATCTACATCACTGTAAAGCAAAAAGAGAGTTCTGTGTCAGAACCTGAATTACAAACCACAAAAGAGGCCGTGTACTTTTTATTGCATACATTTTATTCTACAAACACTGGTTTGTACTTGTGCTTGTCCATCAAACCAATCCCCCAAGATTATTTTTAGGAATTCTTGGGTATAGCACTTTCTTTCTAATTTGGAGAAGATGGATTAGACCAATATTATTATTATTAACAGTATTTATATACCGCTTTTCAACTAAAAGTTCACAAAGCGGTTTACAGAGAAAAATCAAATAACTAAATGGCTCCCAGTCCCAAAAGGGCTCACAATCTAAAAAGATGCAAATGAATACCAGCAGACAGCCACTAGAACAGACAGTGCTGGGGTGAGGTGGGCCAGTTACTCTCCCCCTGCTAAAAATAGGAGCACCCACTTGAAAAAGTGCCTCTTACCCAATTAGTAGGGGTTAATATTTTATTATTAATATATCAGACTTGATGATAAAAAGACATTTTTAACACTGGGACCCACTTTTTAGAATAAGAACCCACCAGAAGTAATGTCATGATCGAAGTGACATCATCAAGCAGGGAAATTTTTAACAATCCTAGTGTGCAATCCTACCTACACATATCCAGGAGTAAGCCCTATTGACTATCATTGTTAAAAGCATATACAGAGTAGCCTGTTAAAAGTACAGAACTGTAACATTTCCCCAAATGCAGTCACATATCATGGTAGCATCAAGTCTAATATATTAAAAATAAAAATACTTAAATGAATGGGGACCCACCTGAAATTGGATCACAACCCACCTAGTGGGTCCCGACCCACAGATTGAGAAACACTGTTCTAGGAGCATACTTTGAGAAACACTGGGATAGAGTAGTGAGAAAACAGCATCTTCAAAAACAAAGCACAACACATCAGTGAGGAAAGCAGCAGACTTTTGGTGGGGAGGGGGGGAGGACTAGAGTGCCCTGGTTGTGCTATACTGAGAAATGAGTTACTTTGCAAAGTGAAATTCCAAGTGGAACCTGTGCTGGCATCGTATATTAAAACTGATTAATGAATAAGGACAAAAGGTAAGAAGTTTTAGGTTTCTGGTATTATTTTACATACAAAGCAACAACCCTTTTCCTATTGCATTTGTGTTTTTAAAGCATCATTATATTCTTCTTAAAATTAACGATAAAATTAAACCATAGTTGAAATGCAAGGTAAATATAATAATGTTCAAACACAAATCTAGACAATAGATTCAAGGACACTTAATCCTTCACCACTTCAAAGAATGACATTCAAGTCTCTGCAAAACCAGCATGACCACTATTTTAACACACCAAGGCCCAGATCCTAATCCACTTTCCAGCACAGGCATAGCTGTGCCAATGGAACGTGTGATGCAACCTGCAGTTGGGGGGGGCGCACTCACAGAGGCCTCCACAAGGTAAGGGAATGTTGGTTTCCTTACCTAGGAGTACATGTTAC
Source organism: Tiliqua scincoides (assembly GCF_035046505.1). Taxonomy (NCBI): domain Eukaryota; kingdom Metazoa; phylum Chordata; class Lepidosauria; order Squamata; family Scincidae; genus Tiliqua; species Tiliqua scincoides. The sequence continues at coordinate 22,268,759 of NC_089824.1, forward strand.
CCTGCACATGCCCGATCTCGTCTGATCTCGGAAGCTAAGCAGGGTCAGGCCTGGTTAGTACTTGGATGGGAGACCGCCTGGGAATACCGGGTGCTGTAGGTTTATACCATAGTCTTTTGAGACTGAAGGTTGCCAACTATGCAGTGCTAGAAAGTGGGTTAGGACTGTGCCCTAAGTTTTCATTCATGCTAGCCAAGAGTACTGCCTTTTGCAAAAACTCCCAATGGCAAGTGTGCAAGAAACACGATCAATTTCATAACATTTTACTAATGAACACATTTTATTTTACTTTTCATAAGAAAGACTACTCAGACGTAACAGGAAATTACAGTTTACAGTTACAGCCTGTAAACGGAAGCATCCAATCTCTTTCCCTCATGGGCAGGAAAGGCAGGACCATGGGTGCCCAAAGCTTTTACGCTTTTATTACCAGCACCTGAAGCATCTGAACTGGGTTAAAGGATAAATAAATACATTTATATTGAAAAACGCCCCTTTCTAAGTCACTGAATACAACATGCAAATATTCACTGTGCATGAAATATTCAAATACACATTTGCATATAAATGCTAACCCATTACAAAAGTTTAGAAAGAGTTAGCAACCATAGCGAGAGGCTGTACAGACAGCAACAATATCCAATATCGGATGTATTATTTAAATAATATTTTCAGAGCATCACTTTTACAAAAAGATCACTATTGCCCTCTCCACCAGCCTAAACACTGGTGCTAGCCAGTAATCTGCACTGCCACTCAAACTTTTAAAATAAGAAGTCATTTAGCTGATGCAGTTGGTGAGCTCCAACTTCAAACACTGCAATATCTTGAATAGTGCAGGTGATACCTTCCTTGAAAAGTCCAGTGCTGTATAAAACAGTGCCTTCAGATACTTCGCTGATATAATAGGCAAAACACAGGCACTGAGTGACCCAGAATGCACTGCACTCATCGGTTAGAATAGCTGTCAATTCCACTGGGACAAATCAGCACTAAAGGAAGCTATATTATCAAAGATATGACTGCAATTATCTACCCTGTTTATTATATACTATATAGATGTTTAAGTTTTACTTTAAATTAGCAACATGGAATCTCTTGGAAGATCAGGAGATCTTTTGAAATAAAAGTGTAACATAACCAAGTGACTAACTATCCCACTGTAGGAAGAAATTGAGTAACAGGCTAATGGTGACTTTCTGATAAACTGGCAGGACAAATATTTGGAATAATTGTTGAATATCAAACACTATATGACACTATAAATTGTATTTCCCAGTTATACAGGCTGATCAATATAAAAGCAAATCATTCACTCAAGACAAATCCACCTTCTCAAATACTTTAAAGAAGAAACGTGAACCAAACAAAAACAATTCAATATATTTATCAGACACAATTTCCTCATAAAGGTTGATTTTTATGCTGTTGATCATAAAGCAAAATTGAGCTGAATGATATCAGACTGACTTTTAAAAGTATCATTCATCAGTTTTTAAACACTAAAATGATACTAAAAGGGAGAAGACAGGTCACCAGGCTAAAGAATTGGATTTTCTTTTTACAAAGCAAATTATGAACCATATTCTAGTATGGACAGAGCTAAACCAGAAGACTTTCTTCTTATCTGGGGTCCATTCACTGAGTCTGCCAGCAATCCTGATAGAATAGCATAGCTTCAAAACCCCTAGATACAAATATCAAAGTTTTACAAATTCAGCCCATCAGATAGTTCATCATGCTATATAATTTTCATTATATGTATAACTGTATTTATACATAAGGGTCTAATTTTGTTATCTTTACAAGAAAACATCGCTTTGCAACGTTCCAACCTGCAACAGGCCGCATATGTGACGGTCTGTCATCGGTCAGTGTTTCCCCAAGCCTCTGAAGCCTAGGGGAGCTATGCTCCCATCACCTCCAGGGCTTTTCTGAGACCCACAGAAGCACCATGCATTCGCACGCTGCCTCTGCAAGGTTCAGAATGGCTGACAAGGCTGAAAAACCGCAACTTCGGGTTTCCTCAGGAAACCAGAAGTGACTTTTTTTGCCATGGTGGGCTTCCCCAGGTCTCTGAATGCCTTATAACAGGGGTGCCCGAACCCCGGCCCTGGGGCCACTTGCGGCCCTCGAAGTCTCTCAATGCGGCCCTCAGAGAGCCCCCAGTCTCCAATGAGCCTCTGGCCCTCCAGAGATTTGTTGAAGCCCACACTGGCTCAATGCAACTGCTCTCAGCATGAGGGCAACTGTATGACCTCTTGCGTGAGCTGTGGAATGAGGGCTCTCTCCACTGCTTGCTGTTTCATGTCTGTAATACAGTAGCGGCAGCAACAGAAAGGCCAGCCTTGCTTTGTGCAAGGCCTTTTTATAGGCCTTGAGATATTGCAAGACCTTCATTCATCTTTAATATATTCATCTTTAATATATTCATTTATGTAAACTTATGTAAATTTATTCAAATTTTAAGTGTAAATTAATTCTTTTTTTCCCCAGCCCCCAACACAGTGTCAGAGAGATGATATGGCCCTCCTGCCAAAACTTTGGACACCCCTGCCTTATAAGGCAAAAAAATCCGTTTTTCCAGAGGAAACCAGATGTTGCAATTTTTTGCCTTTTCAGTCATTCTGAGCCTTGTAGAAGCAGCACATAGATGTGCACTGTCTCAGTAGGGCTCCAAAAAAAACCCAGGGGCAAGGAGAGCATAGCTTCCCTTGGCTTCAGAGGCTTCTTTAGCATCTGGTACTGCTTGATGATGGGGGTGCAGGAATGCATCCCCGTCATTAAGGGACACACACCTGTATTGAAAATTTGGTTTACAGCTGATTTTATGTATTGGATTTAATTATTTCAGTTTTGTTACGGTTTGCATTTATGCCTTTTAAAAGAAATTGTAAATGAAAAGATTTATATTTATAAAGCTTGGAACACAGAGAAGGCACTGCTAAAAAATTTAAACAATAGGAAATCTAGGAAAGGAAAAGAGAAAGCAGCAGTCAGTCATGCACGTGCCAGTCTCTGAGAACTAGAACATAAGAGAAACTGTATAAGTACTATAGAAAACAAATACTACATCCACGCATTTTAATGCAATGTTTTATACATACTAATCTTACATGGGTAATGAATCCTTTATCTTGCCATCTACAATTTCTTTGTACATAGCAGCTGACATCACTTCATCCATTGGACACATGATGCCATAGTCTTCACAGCCATTCTCTTGAACCAACGGGTCCATTTTATGTGGATCAAACATTATATTATTTGGCGTCACTAGCAGCACACCATTGACTGTTCCCTAAGATAAGAAGAAAGGTTGTCAAACTTTTTTTTTCCCAGGTTAGCCAACAGTTTTCAAGCAATTTCTGTGAGTACCAGTATTATTCTCATGTCTTGTGAACCTACAACACTTATGGCTACCTAAAGTTCTGTATTCCTATAAATCATGCAGGACTCCACAAACATCTCAGAAGGATAATCCTACCTTTACATGGAGGAGTTGGCTACCTCTGGAATTGGCTCTCTAATGCCAATTAGCAATTCTAAGCATGCCTTCAAAATGGTCTTCCCATGACATGACTGGCTGAGAAAAATTCCAGGCGTGCAAGATGATACAGCTATAAGAACATAAGAAGAGCCCTGCCAGATCAGGTGCTGGCCCATCAAGTCCCACTTCCTGTATTCCACAGTGGCCTACCAGCTGGCTGAAGGAGCACACAAAACCAGAAGATGCTTGTATCTCGTCGCCACACCCCTGCATCTGGCATTCTATTTACCCTCACAAAGAAGACACCAGGCTGTGGCTTGGGTTTAACTTAGCCCACTTTCTAAAGACAAGTGACCAAATTTTTAACACATGAAACCTACTGAATACACCAACCCTCCCTCACCAGTCTGAGGTAGACTTATAACCTTCTTTCTCAAAGCACAATTGACTTCAGAAATATGTCAGTACTCTCGGCTTCTGTTTGAAAAGGGTACACAAGAACCAAATGAGCTGGGTAAACTAGCTGTAAGAAATAATAGAAAAGACAACCAATAAGCCATTTCTTAGGTCCTGTATATCTTCCCAAGATGCAACAAGTCAAAACTACTTGTATTTCACTAGAAATTCTGTGACGACAATAAGGAAACCTAAAGAGTGCAGGATATGGATTTGTAAAACAACAACTTTGTTAGGTTTAAGGTTACCCACATTTTCACTTAAAAATTACCAGCACTTGCTTCCATTTCAAAAAGAGAAAAACGTAACAGTGAAGCATAACACTATTTTATAAAGGTGACAAAACCTTGTGTACCTTGCCATTGGTTATGTATCTGCAGTTAATTTTGAGAAATTTCTCTGTAAAAGCTTCCTCTTCCTCCGATGTAGATGAAACCACTCTTGTAGGACGAACGCATGGGTGCGCTGGTACAGCTGCTGCATCTTTTGAATGTAGTCCATCTGGATCCTACAAGATCAAAAGGAAGATTTGTCTGCCTGGTGCAAGGACTATCCAACAGTTCCTGAAACATAATGTCTTAATCAGTGCTCAGCATTGTACTACTTTGTTAAACACATTACTTGAAGCATTCTGATATTAACACAAAATGAACTGGAATAGCTAATAGTACAAATAAAGGATATGAGTAGACATTGCACATGACTTGTGTCTGAAGATCAGAGTGACTTTGCTTCACCAAAGGAAACGTACAATCTGGTTGTGGCCAAAAAAGACAGGGAGATGTGTGATGCCCTAAGCAGCTTTGTTTTGGCACACATGAGCAAAGTCACAAGCATAACTGAGAATTCATATAACTCACAGTAGGAAAATCTCATCATAGGCAGGTAAACTATACCACAGGCATAGCGTTGATAACCAGACCTGAGCACTATATTTGCTATGTGCAAACCTCACCAAGCAAGGCTTTTGTGTATATTGAGCAACTTGCTTAAATTGGGTCACAGACTATGACTCCCAAGGTTCTGTCTCCCTTATCGTAATTTAGCTACAAAGCTTTCCCGTCACTGTTAGAGCTTGTAGCCAATTGATCATGGTAGATCACAAGAGACAAAAAAAATGTTTTAGGTGGCTTTTAGCTGCCTATAGAATGTCGGTCAAAAGTAAGAGGATCAGAGGAAGCTGCTTTAAACCGAGTCAGATAATTGCTCCACCTAATTCAGTATTGTCAACACAGACTGACAATGGTTCTCCAGGATACAAATCTCTCTCTGCCCTATCTAAGATGCCAAAGATTCAACCTGGAACCTTCTGCATACAAAGTATGTACTCTCTCACTGAGCCCCCAATGGATACCACATCCATGTACCTTGAAGGTTCTTGCCCAAATCCTATGAGACACAGCTTTCCATTTAAAGAGTTTGTAGCTCTGACGGTGGCAGAGAAATTTGAAAGCAGGGAAAAAAATGCTCACAAGGAGACATAAAAAGCATAGAATTAAAAAGCCACAGCCAATAGTTATAAATAAGGCAGACTAATTCTCATTTTCAAATACCCACACAGTTATTACACGTGGGTAGGAAATGACATCAGTTAGTATGGAGCTTGAAAATAACCCTATGCATGAGTCACCAAAAAGCTGAAAGTAAAAGGCCCAAATGTCTAGTACTTGAGTACTACAGTTGCATAAATTTATCCACAGTTTACACAGTTAACTCACATAACCTCATTTTTACATTACTGTTCCAAGAACTGACTGACAGCACAATCTTGAGCTGCCCAGGGCGCATGGCTGCAGCGGCGCTGAGAACAGCTGCCGCCACATCCTGCATGCCTCAGCCTGCCGCGGGTGGCACCTCAGGAGAAGGCTTTTGTTCCCTTCCCCCTGGCAAGGGAAGCAGCCCCGCAATGGGGTTACTCACTTTTCTGCTGACCAAAATGTCAACGGTAAGGTAGTGGCATTTGTGTAGGGCGCTGAGCCCCACATGAACACCTTGGATCCAGTGAAGCGGAGCTCCATGGGACCCGCCTCCCTCCCTCTTCCCGGCACGCCTCCTGCCCACCCTTTCTCCACCTCCTGCCTCCCTGTCACGCCTCCTCCCCGCCCTCTCCCCACCCTCCGCCTGCCGCCTGCCTCCCGCCTCCCCGAAATGCCTCCTCCCCGCCCCTCTCCCCACCCCTACTTACCGTGCTACAGCTCGGCAGTCCGTGAAACCACCAAGCGTCGGAGGATGGGCACCCACCCGGCACTAGCCCAGCACTGGGCTAGCACGGGCGCTGGCCCAGTAGTAAGCCTCGCAGACATGCCTTACGGCACGTTTGCGACAGTGCACTCCGGCGGAAAGCCGGAGCGCCAAGCTCAGGATTGGGCTGTTACATAGCTAAACTTTAAATCCCTTAGAATACTGTAGATTACTGGTTCCCAACCTATGGTTCAGGGACCACAGGTGGTCCGTGAGATCTCAGAAAAAAAGATCACTTTTGATCATTTCAAGTATTTCGCCGAGCGAGCGCTTCCCCATAGACCACCAGAGAGGGTGGAGAACAGACTTCTGTAGCTGTCAATGAAGTGTCAGCTGCGGCTGTGGGCAGTCCAATCTCTGCCATCACTTGTAGTCCCTGGGGAGGAAGCACTCACTTGGGAGATGCTTCCCCACGGACCACCAGAGAGAGTAGAGAAGGGACCCCCTGCAGTTATAATTGGCAACAAAATTAGCAAACCAGAAATCTTCTCTATAAATAATAAATCTAATAAATCTGTAATATTCTCTAATTATTACAAATTTAATTGTATTTTTTGAGTGCAGGGAGTAGTGTAGTCCAAGATAATTCCAATTTTTGCCTTAGTGGTCTGCGAGCTCCTGAAGGCTTGGAACACTGCTGCAGAGTAGCTTGGCCGGATCTTGTGCTGAAGTGACTTTCAGAAATATAGAACTATTGAAATATATTTACAACACACTGCTGTTGGGACAACAGTGGCACTCACCTATTCAAAACAATATGAGTAAGTTATTTTCTGAAATGGTCTTCCAGACACCGGTATCAATTAAATCAGTAGATTCTACACAGTGCCTTTCAGACAACAGAAATGTTGACCACTTTGCAAAGAAAGTTTTTTATTCCAATACAGTACATCTACTTACACTCACAGCTGTCTTCTCAACCTCTGCTTCTGAAGATGTTGGGGATAAAGGACTAATGGGACTAAGAGAAGGAGAACTCTCCACACTGGAAATATAGTCTGGATCAGGCACATATAAGATCTATTTAAAAAATAATAATAATAATAATGATCACACACACTCTATTAAGATCCAATCAATCACCAAGATTCAGATGTGACTAACCAGGATAGAAACACATTACCTTCAGAGGATTCTAAATATATGTCTCTCAAAGAATTACAGCTCTTTTGTACAAACTATAAAATGGCTTCATTTTGGCTTTTTAGACTCTAACGTATCTATTGCTTTACTAGTTTTGTTGTACTTTCTTCATTTTATGAACTCCTCCTTCCTATTACTAATAAGTGATCCCTAATAAACACTGGGTCAATTACTCTACACTCATTCTTTGAACCTCTATCAGCTATTCCACTGATGTATCACAGCCAATGGTAAAAAGAACATAACCGCTTATGTTTGGGACATGCATAACTGCAGTGCATGCATCTCAAAGCAGAGGTTTATAACACTAGAGGGGCATAGGATATCCCCTTGAAGGTACTGACAGCGCATCACAGTAGATGGAAAGCCCTGTTGACGCTCATCACCTTTTCAATATTTTTCTCAAATATTCCTCACCAATCTGAGGCCAGGAGCGGATTTAGAAATGCTAGATAAGTCTTATTAACTTCCTTCAAACGGATCCAAATAGGTCTACTTCATCCACTTTGTGTCCCCTGTAAATTATACTATAGGTAGTACCTGGCCAGGAACAACAGCTCTGGAAAACAGCTTGTTTAACTGAACCAGTTCATTAGGTGTTGTATCAAATTTCAGAGCAATACTATTGAGAGAGTCTCTTGATTCAACCTGCAAAGGAAGATACACAATTGTTAATTTCTGGTATTGAAGTTCTATTTACACTTACACACGCACACACTGTACTATAGTACAGTACTACCAAAGGCTAAAAATTGCCTTTGGTAATTGCCAGACATTGCTTCGAGAAAGACAGGATTGCTTGCTGAAAACAAAACAAAATCATGCTTTGATGATAATACTGTATCCCATGCTGGAGACCAACTGAAGAATCACCCCAGAACAGTGTTATTTAATAGTGGCTATTTGCGAGTGTCCTGCATTTTTTTAGATTGCGAGCCCGTTTGGGATGGTGAGCCACTTAATTACATCTGTAAACCACTTTGTGAACGTTTTGTTGAAAAATGGTATGTTAATAATAATAATAGATTAGTGTACTGATACTAAAATTTTACAATCAAAAGCTATCCTATTTAACGTAGAACAATTGTTCTACCAGCTATATTTCAGCTAGCTTTTTTGAACCTGAGGTCAAGGAATGGGCAAAACTAGTTTTGTCCTTTTTGGGATCAAAAAGTGTTCTTGGAAGGACTACATTATAGGAAAAATTAAGGTCAAAATCTGTGTGCCAAACAGCTGCCAGATTCAAAGTGTCTGCTGACTCACTGATGTCCCTAATATTTTGCTTATATCAAGCTTACTCATGTAAACATTTTAATAATACATAATGCAAAGTGACAGGAAGGATACTGAATATGGATTCAAGTGCAAGATAAGCTTTTGATACAAGTATTAATTATTATTATTATTTATTAACAGTATTTATATGCCGCTTTTCAACTAAAAGTTTACAAAGCAGTTTACAGAGAAAAATCAAATAACTAATGGCTCCCTGTCGCATAAGGGCTCACAATCTAAAAAGATGCAAAAGAACACCAGCAAACAGCCACTAGAAAAGACACTGCTGGGGTGAGGCAGGCCAGTTACTCTTCCCCCTGCTGAAAAGAAGAGCACCCACTTGAAAAAGTGCCTCTTACCAAGTTAGCAGGGGTAAAGTGACACACAAGAGTTAATATGATGTAATAGACAGAATGTTGATCCGATCAGGGAGATGTGGTTTGAAATTCCAGTCTCAGTTACGAAGCTCACTGAGTGGCCTACATGAAATCTCCTGCTCACCCCAACTTCATTAGATTCTTGTAAGCTAAAAGTGCAAAAAAAAACCCTAGAACTCCTCCGGGAAACAAACATCAAGTGAACATAATGCTAACTATTCTCTTAGACAAGTTATAAAAGATAATTATCTGATATAATCATTACCGTAACCCAAAAATGAGAAGTAGTTGACCCATCCAGTATTTCTGACCCCTTAACACAATGTTATTCAAACTGTGCGGCGCGGCTTTTTAGGGAAGCACCAGGAACTGAAAGGGGAGGCACAGGATGTCCTCTTGCAGTGATACAGTCACACCCCTGGGCAGAATACAAGCCCATCTTCTGCCTGTTGTCTGCGCTTTTTTTTAAAGCAGAAGAAATGGGAGTTGCTCAGCTGCAAGAGTGGCTGCTGCCTGGATTCCAGCCTGGGATCACTTCTCATCAAAGTGAAATCTCTCTTTTCAACCCCCTCCTTCTTCTACTCCCCCCTTTCAATCTCCAAACCTTCCTGCTTTCCTCCCCCTCCCCAAATAAAATGCTTCCTATTTTACCAGTCATCAGAACTCTTAAAGTTGTTTCCATGCAGTTGTCAAAGGGGGAGGGGAGAAACAAGTACACACTTTATTTGGCCAGGAGCAGAAAAAGGGTACTGTTTTTAAAGTGATTTATTAATCTTGTTGTTTGACTGAAGTGGAGAGGCTGTATTTTTAAAGTAATGAATCTTGCTATTTGAAGGGAATACTTATCAGCCATTGATGAAGTGATTGCCAGGCCAATCCTATCCACACTTTCCTGGGAGTAAGCCCCATTGACTCTAATGGGACTTACTTCTGAGTAGACATGCATAGGCTTGAGCTGTGCATCTCCTAGTATAGGAGACAAATCAGCTTCCTAACCAAACCCTTATCAGCTCTGATATATTTTCATGGTCTATTTTTGTTTTCCCCACCAGCTGCTGGAAAAATTTAATTTCATTAAATTAATAAAGGGTCCAATCCTACCCAAGGAGAATGGGAGAAATGACTAGTTGGATTGGGGTCCACAGGGGTGTGTGTGTGTAATGTTGGTCAGACTGGTTGTTCACAAAGTTCATTTGATAAAACAGTTCTATTGGTATGCTTACAAAGTTTAAAAAAATGAGTCCTCCTGGACCAGGCAAAATCTACCTCCTCCAGCATCCTGTCTCCAACAGCGATCAGCAGCTGATCATTTATAAAGGCGTATATTGCTGTGTATTAATAATATATTTTTAAGATCTGCATTTAAATAATGATATGATTAATATAATTAATATTAATATAAATATATATTTAATATTTATATTATAATAAATATAATATTATATTATATTTAATATAGTTAATATTTCTGGCCACTTCCTGTTTAATGATGTCACTTCCAGCCCTCAGGAACATGATGGGGAGTCATGGCCAACTCGCTAATCACAACACAGCATAACCTGGCAATGCCGAAAGGCTTTCACAAGTACTGGCTTAAATCTTTTTCTTATGCCACAATGCATCTCACACTACAGCCAACAACATGGGACCTACCTACTTATGTCCCTGTTGTCAGGCAAGAAAAAGCATGGAGCCAACTGGCCACCAAATCAGCAAAAGGGGCAGGCAAGCGTGTATGCATGGCTGATCGGTTGTTCTACACCCTCTTCCCTTCCAAGTCCTACTGGTGCTGCCCTCTCCATTGGCGCTGGGTGTCTGCCACCAGCAGCAAAATGCCTTGCAGCACTTTTACAACACCCACTGTCAGCAGTGGGGCTGGAGTGCCAGAGGTGTGCCACATGGGATTGGGACCTGACAAAAGCGGAAGGCTATAGAACCAACCTGCAGACCATTTATACAATGAGAGCTGACCCCTAAGTACTTACTGCTGATAAAAAATGTTAATTGCCTATTCCCCAAGGATCTATATTGGCATTTTATGGTTCTCACAGCTAGTTTCATATCATCTTTTTGGTCTCATTGTGCTAAGAGATGCCGAAGGCTATACAGCATTTGCATTCATATTAACACACACCGAATACAGAATACATTCTTCAAGCACAGACACATTCCTGGCTGTCCCCAGAACTGACTCCCTGCTCAAGTCAGATTTAAGTGTTTGAAGGGCTATCCCTCCTCTTGTAGCATGTGTGATCAGGATTGATCTTTGATGAAGTGTTGACTATGACTATGGAGTAGACTCTTTACCCAAGCCCCAGTTTTATGCAATACATTAAAAATACCCTGAATACTAGAAAAGTTTGATGTACAAGGTATATGAACCATGTCTGCGCTATACTTCAAACTTGGTCTACTTGGTCTATCAATAGATCAGCAAGTGAAGGCTAAGCATTTTTATATATACAATGTATTTATTAGACCTGTGTCCCATGCTTTCTGCAAAGCTCCAAGACTGATTTTCATACTGTTCCCAGTTTCTCACCCAAGAACGTTCAGGGTCAAACCTGTTCAATGTATTTTTATGTGATTTGCCTTGTAACAGTCATCTGCTGCCTTAAGCAAAATTCCTGGAAAGACGGAATATAAGTTGTTAAAGTACTTTTGGCAGGAACTGTCACTTAGGCCAGGCACCCATTACAGTGCATTAGAATCTTGTTTTGAAGATTAAAGGAATGGCACTTGAAAACTGAGCCAAGAATACATTTCAACAATGTTTCTCTGAAAAAGTCAAAGCAAGGTTGAAGCATAAATGTTAAGGTTCTTCCTTTATCTCTCTCTATCTCTTACTCAACAATACATATATTGTTGATAACTGATATGAAAGATACATAACTGATATGAAAGCATTTCAGATATATTGGGGTGGCAAAACCACAGCTTGTGAGCCACATGCTCTTTGACATATAATGTGCAGCTTGTAGATATGTGTTGGATGACCTCCTTTTTGCATTACAATTAACATAAAAAGATAAATAAAAAAATTATAATTATTTACCAGGTATGAACTGAGAGTCCACTGGACTAAAAGTTTAATGTTCATGCTGAGTAAATATAGTTAAGAATGTAAATGTTTTTAAATATTGCAACTCTCAAACAGATCTCTTGCAGCTCCAAAACATCTGAAGTTATCTATGTGGCATTAACATTAAGAAAGTTTGGCCACCCCTGATATATATATATTCACTTCCACATGATGTTTCTATGTTCAAAGCCATATGATGTACAATCCATGAAGGTTAATTTGGACAATGATCATAGTACCTTTCCAGTCACTAGAGGAAAAGATACCAGGTCAAATGCTTTTAAAAGCACACAAAATAAGTCATTAGAACCAATGCTTGCTCAGAGGTAATGCTACCACATTTTTGCCTTTATAACAAGTACCAATTCAATTTTCCACAGCATCTGCGGCATGTCAGGAAACTCTGGCAGCCTTGGGTAATATCCACACTTTCTCTTCCACCAGAACAAAGAAACTGTGGATGCTATCCCTTATCTGAAAGCCATGCTCCCTCGCATGAGTAACTTCCAGTGAAATTGAACATCTTCTCTCCTTGGGTCAGGCCTGGTTAGTACTTGGATGGGAGACCACCTGGGAATACCGGGTGCTGTAGGCTTATACCATAGTCTTTCGAGACTGAAGGTTGCCAACCAATCCAGTAGGTCTGGTACTCCCCAAAAGCAACACTGAGCAGAAAATGCATAGATTACAAGTTTGAACACTGACGGTATCTCTGAATATCAGATACTAACACTTTGTTACTTTTTTAGGCAATTAAAGTTGGGACAAACTTGATGAACTGCTTTAAGTGATTGCTAATCATGTTTATCACTGGAAATTATATCTGTCTCTATTTTTTCAGCCAACAACAAAATTTAGAGCCAGAATTTTCCAATACTAGGTCGATAAAGGCGGTGGTGGATAAAGGTGGATAAGGCTGTGCAGCATGGCCTTTCCCAGTTTGAAGAGACACTTGGCCAACAGTCTGAGGCAAAGAGGCAAAGAAGGAAGGCCCATAGCCAGGGAGACAGACCAGGGACAGACTGCACTTGCTCCCAGTGTGGAAGGGATTGTCACTCCCGAATTGGCCTTTTCAGCCACACTAGATGCTGTTCCAGAACCACCATTCAGAGCGCGATACCATAGTCTTTCAAGACTGAAGGTTGCCAACAACAAGGTGGATAAATTACTACTCTGAAAGAGTCTGGAATATCTATAATCAAGAAAACTGCCCACTCTAATAGCACCCCTCAAGTAAAACCTTGTCAAGAAGAAAACGTGCCATACTACAATTTCACATACATTTTGAAAGATATATAAACTTTAGAATTAAGGAGTTCTTTTAAAACGCTCTTCTGAAAAAAATTCTAATGAAACTTCCATAGGTTAGAAGAGGTAAGCATATTTTAGATGGGGATACTATGTTAACTATACACATAGGATTTAGATACATGAGAAACCTGCTTTAGGAATAGAGCAGGAAGCACATTTCTAAAAATTCTTACAAAAGCAGGATCACTGTGAGAAGGAAAAAATAGTTTGTCAGTAAGCAAAAACTAAATGAGGGAAAGGCAGTAAAGGAAAGCTAAAGGGGAAGCAACCCTTCAAAAGCACCAACACTGTGGCATAAAGCTTAAGAGGAGAGTATGTAAGGGTCCACAAAAGATTTCCCTGGTTCATTCCAAAAGATGAAACGTGCACTTTGAAGCAATAGGGGTGGCAAGTTATGAAACTGGCAAGTTATGACTGTCTAAATTACTAATGATAAACATTTGCTTAGCACCAATGAGATAAGCCCCTTCCTTACGAATTACAAAGAGTTGTGCATGCTATATAAATGCAGACTGACATACTGCAAGTTCGATGTAATGATAGATTACAACAGCCACTACCTGATTTGCTGAAAGTGGCTGAAGTACTACTGAAGATTCTAGCTATGCCAGAGCACAGCAACTCTGAACTGGGCTACTGTCTGGTAATTATTTTATTTACATCTATTCGCGAACATAGAATACATGCCCCATTATGCAGAGATTTCCTGCGTTTAGAAAAGCTGTATTTGTGTGGTGAGGACAAGACATTCAAAACCACAGCTAAATGCAGAAGCATGATAGCCAACAGATCAGTTTGCATCACTTTGTTTGCTTTAGTAATTTACTTAAAGTGAAAGAACAAATTCACTTCCTAATTAAATTTCATGGTCATATTGGTCAGTATTTCTGGAATACCAGTCAATTAAAATAAGTTGGCAGTGCAACTCCAGAGCAATAAATAGTTCTGCTGTTAAATATTTATTTAAAAAACTATTATACGCATAGGTGGAATGCCTACAAGCACACTTCTTAATAAGTTCAGAATATTTGCTTTATTTCAACATTTTTTAATTCCAAAAGAAATCACATTAACTTATTTATAATACGCTCGAGTCTAGTTATATAGGCAATATGTAACAAAATGTTTCTCTCTTCAGTTTCCCCTAGTAACCAGAAACATGAAATGCTGACTGCAGCACTGTTTGAGGGTCATTTGAAGAACATAACAGTTACAGAAAGGCTCCATTTTCAGATACTGCTGGAAAAACAGAGCAATGCTCTGAAGCAGCAATAGATCAATGGAAATTATCACAACATTTTCAAAAAACATTGCTAAGATGGACTAACATCATGTTCACTTGCATTCAGTGGACTACTAACAGCGCAGAAAGCTTCAGAGGCAGTAAGGGGTTACAAAAACCTAATTTTGCCTTGAAAATAAAAGTGCAAGTCACAACAGAATATTGTACTGACGTACCATAATTTCAAACTTGTACAACGTCCACAGGAAAGCTTAACACCTTGCCAGAATTATTTGCATCATTCCTGAAAAGACACTAAACAGTACTCTTCTCAATCCTGCTAAGGTAATCAGCTGCCTACCAGAACTACTGTATATACACTGAACAAGCAAACAAGTAAAAGGCATCTCCCTTTTTCCCATATAGTTTTCAGAATGCTATTTAAAAAAATCAAATCTTTAACATTTCCCTTGCATATCATGCAGTAGCCAAAAAAGAGTAACTTACTGTGTATTCGATAGTCCCTTTGGGCTTCTGAAAAGACATTCGTCTCCCATCTTTCTTGTCTAAGCTTTTCTTTTGGCCGGTATCTGAAAAAAATTGAGGCAAGGCATGCGTTACATTCATTTCTCTCTCCCTCTCAGTATTGTCACAGTCTGCTGACTACAGCCCCGCGGGCAGACATCTAATTCACCAGTTACACAGCTTATACCCTGTGACTCTCGACTCAGCCTAACAGACAGCTAGCTGCCAGAATGGGACTTTGCTCCTATGCTTTGCTTTAAGGATTTGACCAACATAAACTACTCCAGTGAAGGGGATTTTACTAGCTTCATAAGTACTTACTAGCACCCAGCAGGATTACCAATTCACAAAATGCTAGATACCCAAAAAAATTTTACACGACAAGATTCCAATGATTCCAATGTATTTAATTAGATCTACATTGAATAGGGTTTGCCTGCCATCTGCAGTAGACTACATGCTGCTTCACAGATCATACTCAGTTTAAAGCCACAGCTTTAAAAAAAATGGAACACGAAGTCTGAACTGTTTACATACAAAACGCCAAGGTTCTCATTAGACTACACAAGCTCACTGAAGTGTACAATCTTTTTTTAGGAGTTACAGCAGGCATAAAACATTTTAAGGACATATTCTCAGGGTGTGTTGTTCCACTGCCCATATTCCAAGCCATCTGTGTGAATTTCTATAGGACTATAAACTCCATTCAGAAATACAAACTTGATTTTTATCACAAAAAAGAGTCAGTCATGGGATGCTCTTAAAAAAAATGCCCCCCTTTAAAAATTTATCTATTTCCCAATTCAAATACATAAACAAATAAGAGCTGGAGTAAGTTAAGCAGTAACAGGATAATCATTCATATAAAACAGGCTTAACATCAAGCAGAGGGGGAAAAGACTCCATACTCTTTACTTCCCTGCCCTCAAGTTAAAGACACATAGTTCAATTTGTTTGAGGTCTGGAAACAAATGCACAAAAAGAAAATAGAAGACGTATATATCTCCTAGACTAAGCAATCATGTGAAAACAAAAATAAGTGACAGGGCAAGCCCTATTTGTTTTCAGCAACACATACTACTCTATGAAATTGGGAGGCATCACAGCCCTTCCACCATTTCTTGTTTAGGTACTGGGTCCAGACCAACTTAGGCCCAAAGAGAGAGCTTGGAGGGCAGGCAAAGAAAGTTTAATCTCTTTTAGGAACTGCTTGTCTGATCACAGAAAGATCTGCCTCATATTTTGCAAAGCAGTGTTGTAAAAGAAGATAAAATAATACAATAGAAAATGCACAATTGTCCTATAGAAAGGGACAATTTTTTTTAGCAACTTACTGTTTAGGGAAAATCAAAATCCTTTCTCTTTAAATGAATTTTTAGAAAATCTTAATAAATCTATCTCGCACCCACTGGTTCTGTATTTTTAGCTCTGAGACACGGTTTGACCTCTGGTTGGGAAAAAAATGTATACACCTAGGTCTCAACATCCTAGACAACCAAGCAACTGGACATTTTCAAGCATTCTAAGGAGCGCAGAGTTACTCTTAGAATAAGCCAATTCTGGCTACAGGATTCTTCCTGTGCTTCTGTGTTGGCATAACAGAACTAGGCAGAAAAGTGTTAGAACCAATGCCATGTTAACACAGAAGCAAAAGGAAAGACTGCAGTCATCCTGAAGACAAAGATTTCATGAGCAATCTCAAAACTCGATACGTATGAGAGCTTTAAATAAAATCTCTGGAATATTAATATTTAATCAGAAATTAGCATCAAGTGTGTTTGACAACATATAAATGCACCTTCTTGCATTTCAACATGGGGCTCGCATGACACTGCACAACAGTACGAAGATGCCCAGCCATGAATATTATTAGGCCCAGAACATGCAGCTGTTCCATGACAAAAATGCATCCATGAGTTTCAACCTACATGGCATTTGCAATCCATGTTCACTCCAATCTGGGGATTTCTTTGAGGCAAAAGTTGCACTAGCCCCACCTCCAACACTGCCTTTGGCAGACTTCCTATGTTCACATGTACCCAACTGCACTTGTTCACTTAAGTAGTGGGCATTTCCCACCCAGTGTTTACTCATCTAAGGAAAATAAACCTCCTGCTTCTGTCAGTGATGGAAGGATTCGTGTGGTTTTTGCTTATTCCTTGAGGCTTGCACATAAGAACATAAGAACAGCCCCACTGGATCAGGTCATAGGCCCATCTAGTCCAGCTTCCTGTATCTCACAGCGGCCCACCAAATGCCCCAGGGAGCACACCAGATAACAAGAGACCTGCATCCTGGTGCCCTCCCTTGCATTGGCATTCTGACATAGCCCATTTCTAAAATCAGGAGGTTGCACATACACATCATGGCTTGTAACCCATAATGGATTTTTTTCTCCAGAAACTTGTCCAATCCCCTTTTAAAGGCATCCAGGCCAGATGCCGTCATCACATCCTGCAGCAAGGAGTTCCACAGACTGATCACACGTTGAGTAAAGAAATATTTTCTTTTGTCTGTCCTAACTCTCCCAACACTCAATTTTAGTGGATGTCCCCTGGTTCTGGTGTTACGTGAGAGTGTAAAGAGCATCTCTCTATCCACTTTATCCTTTTCATGCATAATTTTGTATGTCACAAAGTCATAGGATCATGCCCCAAAGCAGGCACATGGGACTGTCACCTAAGCAGCCATCCTTCAAACACATCAAAAAAAGAAGAAAAAACCATAAAGATTTCAGTTCCAATTATGATATACACTTTCCTCAGAGTAAGCCCAATTGAACACAGTGAGACTTAATTTTGGAGTAGATAAGCATAGGATTGTGCCAGAAGGTCCCTCTTTATGCCTGGGGAGAAAAGGAGTGCCACACTTCTGTCTTGCTCTATGAATCTGTTTAGGAGCTCAGGTGTGTGTGGAGGGGTGGAAAAGCCTTTACGCATTCCCTAAGAGGCCAGCAAGAAGAGGATTGAATCTACAAGCAGGAAGAGGATCAGGATAGCAGCATCACCCTTCATATCGAGACTTGATCTTGGGAGAAGATCCTGTTTGGCCTTAACTGCAGTTCATTTCTCCCCTTGCCTTTGCCTCCACCAGTTTGGAGAGGTGGTCGAGAGGACCTTAGGGGGATTTTGAACAAGCCCCCATCCCAGTCAAAGAGTTCTGGGTGGGAGCCCAGTTGTCTCTTTAGCCGTATTTGAGACAATGGTCCCTATATGAGCCAATGGAAGGAATTCATGTGTTGAACGCAGGCATTTTCAGCAAAGAGACTATGCAAGTGGAGAAGCAGTAGTTTGCAAGAAAAATCATGGGCCTGCTTCTCTGCAATTTCTCTACTGAATGCGATGGGGTTTACTTCTGAGTAAGCATGCATAGCTGCAATATAAATAGTGGCACTCTTCTCCTTTTCTCTCCACTGGGAAGAGGGTTGAAGTGCTGACAAGAGGGGCTTAGTGGATTGTCCTGAAGTGGAGGCTTCCCCCTCCTCTCCCAACCCATCCAGATCTAAACAGCAAACAGATCAAGCCAAAGCTGCTTTCATTGCTGCCTCTCCTACTCACCAAAAGCAAAGCAATGGATAGAGCTGCTCTTTGAAGACAGAAACAAGGGAGAGGACAGTGAAGGAAGGTCTCACCTTTTTTCCTCCAAGGACTGAAAACTCACAGATACTGAAAACATTGTACCCTTTCCTATCATACCTTCAAAACTCAGACAGAAGATTCAGAACTCACGGAATAACAAGGGAGAAAAGGCCCTTGGGTATTCCATGGGAGAAAAGCTCAGGGGTGTCCCATGGATAAGGAAACCCATATGGGTTTTGCATACAAATGTGCAGCTATTCCATGGCAAAAGCCCAATTTCACACAGATGTTTGCACACTTGTCCTTGGCCCAAATTGAAATGAGCAAGGATAATATTGTGCACGAGAACCCTGGCAAACTATATTAAAACTTGATAACAGACATTCAGTTTACATTCCTAAGTCTTCCATTTGTCATTAGAGATGTTCAGCACAGCAGTCATTTAGCAGCACAGGCACCACTCAAGAGAAAGAGCTGAAGATTATATTTAGACACCAATCCCTTTATGTGCAGTGCTAAGAGTCTGCACCATCCTTTTGACAAAGCTCCTGTAAATTACAATGTTATTAAGACAAACTGGTGTTTGATGTACCTGAGGGCTCCACCTGCCTGTCAAGTGAAGATTATACCCATCAGATTAGACGAGTCCTCAGAAATGAGTGAACAGCATCACTCCCTGATAGACGGAGCAGGTAGAGAGATCATATCTACCAATAACATTCTTCATTCCTAGGTTTGTTACTGAAAGGATGCACTTTCCAATTAAACGACAGCAAAGGAAAGAAAAAAGAAACTTTAAATTGTCACACTTTAAAAAGGCAAAAGACAAAGAGATGCCCTTCTGAGATCGTCAGCCAGAATTGTGGACAAGTATTCTTATTAAACGATTAAGGTGCTGTAAAAGACAAACTTGAAAGATAGAAACAGCTTGAAAAATCCTTTGTCCTTTGGAATCAGGGATGAAGTGATACAGATGAAAACTATGTGAACTGTTTAGGGTCACAATTCCATTTTAGGATATTATGTATCTATGAACCAATAGGTGTTTATTCTTATATTTTAAAACAAGCTTTTAAAAAAAAAAAGAGAGAGAGAGAGAGAGACTTAGGAAATAATCCTAACCAACTTTCCAGCACTGACCAAGCCACAAAGCAGCTTGAAGGTAAGGTAACAAACCTGCCCTTACCTTGAGGAGGCCCCCTTGACTGCTTCCCCACTACAGGACGCAGTGCATGCCACAACGGCACAGTTATGTCAGTGCTGGAGTGTTGGTTAGGATTGCGCCCTTAAATGCCTTATTTATACTTAAAAGAAAAGGCATGTTGGAGCAAACCAAAGGCCCATTTAGTCTAGCACAGTGTTTCTCAACTAGTGGTATGTCAGGTGCGGTGTGGTGGAATCCACAGGACCCCCAGAACCCTGCCTGGCAGTGAGACCAGCAACGCAATGTGAGAAGAGTAGGAGGCTTGGCTCAGCAGGCAGAGCTCCAGCGCAGTGGCGTTGCTAGAGGGGGGCGGAGCACTCAGGCTGGCACAGGTGCATTTATATGTTGCATAACTGCCCTGTGCGTCTGACAACAACATAAGTGTGTTTGACAACATAACTGCATAAGTGCCAGTTGCAATTTTTTCAGCAAGCATGAAAACTTGCTTTGAGTTACATGAGTTATTAACTCATAATTTATTTGTAATATGACTCCAATAAACTCTGTTTCAAGTGGGACAAGGACTTCCCCTTTCTAGCCACTATTTCTTCCTCTATGCAACAAGCCCTCACCACACAGTAATACTATATACCAATGTTTCTCAAACTTTTAGCACTGGGACCCACTTTTTAGAATGAGAATCTGTCAGGACCCATCGGAAGTGGTGTCATGACCAGAAATGACATCATCAAGCAGGAAAATTGTTAAAAATCCTAGGCCGTAATACTACCCACACTTACCCAGGAGTAAGTCCCATTTACTATCATTGTTAAAAGCATATACACAGTAGCCTGTTAAAAGTACAGATCTGTAACATTCCCCCAAATGCAGTCACATACCGTGGGAGCATCAAGTCTACTATAAAATATTGAAATGAATGGGGACCCGCCTGAAATTGGCTCATAACCCATGTAATGGGTCCTGACCCAAAGTTTGAGAAACACTGCTATAAACAACTAATCTTTACATCTTCACATCCCTTCCCCCCCCCCCCCCGGAGAAGGTGAAGGGAAGAAAGATGGTGTTAAGAACTACCCATTGCCAGGTTAGACTTCTAACACATTCCAACGAATACACACAAAAACCTGATCTTGAGGTAGGCTAAGGAGTTTTCAGGTTAGACAGGTTTTGAATTCCACTGATTCCAACTGGAATGGATAAATGCATCACATTAATTTTAAGTGGCATTATATCCTCCACCACACCCGTTGAAGCTAAACCTTCAGTTTATTCCAACACTCCAGCTTCCCTCCTACCTATTTTGCTTAACAAATACTCTCAGTCAAAATATTATAACAAAGGTAGCTTCTGCCAAGATAACCTCTTAACTACCATGGCTTTACTATCCTAAAAAATCATTAGCAACTTTTTTTTTTTGCAATATAGGTATATGTTGTAATTCAAGTCAAAAGGTGTTAAAATACCGTTTCAGGTAAGAAAAAGTTCCTAACTCTTTAATTTTCAAATCCTAAAATTAAAAAGAAAAGGTTACAATATATTCCAAATTGATCTTTACCTTTGACATGTCTACAGTTGGCCCATGTGCAAGAACTTCAAGTAGAAGGTACAATGAAAATCTGCTACTTTAAGTCAATGAGTACAGTACAGGACAATAGTTCTTGTGCCTCAGAACTTTTACTCTTAGCTCACAGTCACATTTATTGAAAATTTCAAGGACGCAGATATGTCCATTCACACCATCTTCTTAAACTTTAGCAAAGCATTTGTGTTAATAATTTATACATTTCTTCTTCATTCCTTACTCCTCTCACCTATCCTAGACCAGGATGCACTAAAATAGCCACTCAATTAAAGCTCTAAGAACATAAGAACATAAGAACAGCCCCACTGGATCAGGCCATAGGCCCATCTAGTCCAGCTTCCTGTATCTCACAGCGGCCCACCAGAATCTTTCCAGCGGCTCTCCAGCAATCTCCTTGAGTGTTCTCCCTAGCTCTTTGCCTGTAAAATGAAGTTCAGATATATCCCATGTCTTGTTATATTCTTAGCAAGCTGCATTGCCCAACAAATGGTCAGTGTCTTCTCTGCCCTAGTATGACAAAATATTCCATCTGCATTTCACATACATCTGAAAAGCACTTCCTAGAGCAGTGATTTTCAACCTTTTACATCTCACAGCACACTCACAAGGCACTAAAATTGTCAAGACACACCATCAGGTTTTTGACAATTGGCAAGGCACACCATGCTGCCAGGGAGGGGCTCACATCCTCCATTGGCCCTACTAATAAATGATCTTCCCCCAAATTCCTGTGGCACACTTGTGGACCACTCACAGCACACCAATGTGTCATGGCACAGTGGTTGAAAATGACTATCCTAGAGGGGAAAAAATCATCAGCAAGGAGCTTCACACATATGACAAAATTAGGCAGCAGATAAGGGTGCCCACCAGGATGGGGAGTGAAATTGGGTGCCAGTCAGAATGGGAGCCCAGGTCTACTTGGCAGGTAGATCAGGGCTCCAAATTCAGGCAGAAGCCCAGGTCTACCTGCCTAGAAGACGGTTCCAGAGGGTGGTCAGAACGTGAACCTAAGGGCCCAATCCGATCCAACTTTCTAGCACCAGTGCAACCACAATGCAGCCCCGAGGTAAGGGAACAAATATTCCCATACCTTGAGGTGGCCTCTGTGACTGCCTCCCCACCACAGGATGCAGTGCATCCCCTATTGGCACAGCAGTGGAAAATTGGATAGGATTTGGGCCATAAGTCTACACAGCAGGTGGATCTGGGCTCCCAAGTCTGGATGGGAGCCCAGGTCTACCAACCTGGAAGAGGTGGCTCCAGAGAGCATAAATAACAATTGAACAGGGAACCATTTATTTACTCAATTTTCTCTGTAAACTGCTTTGTGAAGTTCTTCGTTGAAAAGTAGTATAAACTATTCTTAATGAATATATAAATAAAATGCTATCCTTTTAGGGACTGGAGATGGCTTATAACATTTTTAAAACATCATGTAAGAAACAAAAGCAAAAAAACCATAGCAATTAAGCAGCAATTAGAACAAACCCAAAGGCAAAAAGACAGAAAATGCCTCTGAAAAGAGAGTTGCATCTGACAAAATACTGGCAAGGAGACAAAGCACATTAGAAGGCAGGGAGGTCCAGATCATGGAGGGCACAACTTAGAAAGCCCACTCACAGGTCACCACCACAAACTTCAAAAGATAGCATGGCATCCAAGTGTCTCCTTTCTAGATCTTAAGAGATAGTTGAGTCATATGGAGGAAGGTAGTCTTTCAAGTATCGTGTATCTAAGCTAAGTAAGGAATGTCAAACACAAGGACCGTGGGCCAGATATAAGCCCCAAAAGCATTTATCTGGAAGAGGGAAACAGAAGAAGGCTGCAGAAGGCAAGGAATGCAAGAGGGTAAGGGATAGAGACTAACAGGGTTGAGAGAGGGAGAAACTGCCAGGCACTGGGAGATCCCAATTATCACACAGGCGATCCTTTCGGCAGCACCGCTTCTGCCAAGAAATCACTGCACACACATTTCAGCTGCTGAGCTACAGTGACAGAAGCAACACTGCTGAAAGGACAGCCTATCAACTGGGCTCTCCCAATATGATAATTGGGCTCTCTTGAAAATCTGATCAAGATTTGCACATTTTCTCTTCTGCCAATGGCAGCTAATGAGTTTCTCTGTGCTTATTTATGGCCCTTATCTGCAAAGTGATGTCACTTTCTGCTTAATAATGTCACTTCAGGCCCTTAGCAGGTGCCTGAATTCTATTCAGCCCACTAGATGAGTCTGACCCTGATCTAGGGATTTAAAAACATGATCATGAGCACCTTGAATCACATTCAACAAGGCACACAAAGCAAGGCATGAGCCCAGGACAGTGTTTACAATACACAACAGAAAGAGAAGACCATTATATAAGAGCTGGCATCTGTGTGGGTGTGACATAACCAAACTCCAACCTCAACTATAGCATTTACATTATCATCCCACTGACAATTAACGCTCATAGCACCTTTTACCATTCTCTATTGCCTTCCTCACTCAACAAGTTATGGAATTTTTGCAAATTCCTCCATTATATCTGCGTATTGTTTGGCAATCACCAGTATGATGCAATTCCAATACTGTTTGACTATGAGGATAAACACCACTTGCAAATTTACTCCTGTATAATCAGTACATGAGACTAGCATTCTGGTTATTTTGTGTCAGGATGAAGGTCAACTTTAACATTTTTGGATAAAACATAGCATTTTGAACAATGTATTGATTTTTCACAGTTGTGTGCTTTAAGCATGGTTTTATCTTCAGGGATAGGTTTAGTTTGTTAACACTGACAGTACCACTTAAATAGCCACAATGCTATAAACAACTCAACACCCTCCTGTACTTGGAGCCCCAAAGGGAACAAAGCTTTGATTTCCAATTCAGGAGCAAGAACAAGAAAGATCTCACATGAACTTACAAGAACTGATTTTGGGTCATGCAAGCAAAACCCAAGCAGCCATCTTCTAACTGCATGTCTGTGTCCTTTTAACTCCTTGTCGTAAAGTTATGATCAAACCCTCACAAAACACTCTGCAATTCCTGACTTCACAGCCAGCAGCTCTCCCTGCTGCCCAATGACTGTGCACACACCATGCCATGTATTAATTCTTAACTCTTTCCATGACCCTTTGCACATTTCAGAAACCAGGAGGCGAGAGGTGCAAAATCCTATTTGTTTTAGCACTTGCTTTTTTCTCTAATGATAAATATCCACCTCATTAATCACTTTCCAGGATTACCGGATGCAAAGGGGAGTAGAAAATTCCAGCATGTATAGCTTCGTACATCCCTGAATGTGAAGTCACACCTGACAAAATCCTCTTTTGTATACTACCAGGAAAACCACCAGGCCCTGTTGACTTCCTTTGCTCCTGGTCATTCTATCCCAGTTTCTCCTCCTTGATCTCCTTTCTTGCTCAGAAAAATCTGAAGAATAACAACAACAAAATGTTGGCAGTGCCACTGATGTAACCCAACTTAGCTCCAGGTGGAACATGCTTGACATGAGGAGATCCTATAGGAGGCATAAGGAGAACACTCCTCTGTCTGTCCCCCTATAGCTGACAGAACATGTATAGACCCTTGGGTGGGGTTCTGATCTCCTGGGGCTGTGAGGAGGGGAGAGAAGACATCATGAGTAAGAACTAAGGGGGTAGTCTGAGCAGGACAGATGAGGGGCCCTGTCCTATAAGACCCTGCTAGGTATGCAGAACATATATTTATGGCTATTAGTACAATCTATTCCCAAATACATTTTCAAAAACTAAAAAAAAAAAAATCACACTGTTGCATTTACTTTCTGAACTGTAGCAGCAGCACATGCCTAACTAAGATTTATTTTAGGAAGTGAAGCCCTACTGACTGCAGTGGGATTTTATTGGCTGCATGTTATCGCTGACGTGTGGTTAAGGGCTCCTTCCTTGTCCTTTGTACATAGAGTGGGGACTGTGTGACCTGCATGGACACCATACAAACACAGTGGGGAGGGGGGGGGAGGAGGCAAGGACTTGCACACTTCTCCCAGTTGAACAGAGCAGCCTTAGGTCCACTTTGCCTTATGCAGCTTCCAAGCCTTACAGTCCAATCCTATGCATGTCTTCTCAGAAGTAAGTCCCATTACAGTCAATAAGGCTTACTCGCAGGAAAGTGTGGCAAGGGCTGTAGCCTCACTTCCTACCCTCCCCACAACCCCCTGAGATCAGGATTCCTCCCCCCCACATGAGGGTCTGCAAGGCGCCTACACACCCTCATGGGGGGGGTGATTCTGACCTTTGGGGATTGTGGGGAGGAGGAGAGTAAAAGGCTAGGAACTAAGGGGGCAGATCCTCATGTGGGGTGATCCAGATCTCTGGGGCTGTGGGGAGAGGGAGAGTAAAAAGATAGTAACTAAGGGGGCAGACCCTCATGTGAGGGGATTCTGATCTCTGAGGGTTGTGGGGAGGAGTGAGCAAAAGGGTAGGAACTAAGGGGCAAACTCTCGTGGGGGGGGGCGATCCTGATCTCTGGATGTTGTGGGAAGAGGAAGAGCAAAAAGGTGAGAACTAAGGGGGCAGACCCTCCTGTGGGGAGATCCTGATCTCTGGGGTTGTGGGGTGGGGGATAGCAAAAGGATAGGGACTAAAGGGGCAGATCGTCCTGTGGGGGGATCCTGATCTCTGTGGCTGTGGGGAGGGGGGTGGGGACTAAGGGGGCAGACCCTCCTGTGGGGGGGATCCTGATCTCTGGGGTTTGTGGGGAGCAAAAGGGTAGGGACTAAGGGGGCAGACCCGCCTGTGGGAGGATCCTGATCTCTGTGGCTATGGGGAGAAGGGTGGGGACTAAGGGGGCAGCCTGAGCAGGAGGAGGCTGCTTGGGGGCCACGGGGCGGCAGGGGGGTCCCCCCACTGTTCCCATGGGACCCCCTCACGTCAAAGCCCTCGCCCCTCAGGAAGGACGACCCCCTCGCCCTCCCCCTTCGAGCCAGGGAGCCCCACCTACCCCGCGGGGGCTCGTGGAGCAGGTCCTGGAAGTGGATGTGGCGCAGGCCCCCCGCCTCGGCGCCGGGCTCGACCCCCCAGAGGCGGCTGGCGGTGCCCCTGAGCAGGCGGCCGCCCTTGCCCGTGAAGGTGGTCAGGTACTCCATGCGCGGCTCCTCGGGGCAGCGCGCCCGGGACGCTTCCGCCTCGCACGCACCGCGGGCACCGCCAGCCGGGCCCGCCCGAAAACTTGGGCAAAACTTTGCGAGAGGCTCCGCCTCAAGGACCAGTTAAAGGGACCGCGCCGGGCTGGGGGAGGGAAGGGGAGGGGGCTTGCTCTGCCCCTGAGGGGGGTTCTCGGGGGGACACTTTAGAGCATGTTGGACCCCCCCCCCAGACCTTGATTCAATGGACAGAAGGAGACACTGGGTCTGGTGCACTGGCTTGGGAGCTGGACACGGACCTGGAAGAACCCTGCCTGTGGAACTCCCTGCCACAGGAAGTGGGGTGGCACCTGAAGGCCTAGGTGATGGGTACGTGCAACGTCCTGATCTGATCCAGAGGGGTGCTTATGTTCTTAATGTATTGGGATTCAATGGAGGGAAGGGATAATGTGTCAGGATGGTGTGCAGTGGTTCTAATGTACTGGTTTGATCCAGCTGGTTGATCCAGCGGGGCTCTCATGTTCTTAATATATGGTGATGTAGTTTTGGGAGATGAACTTAGACCTGGAAGATCCCCCCTTAGCCATGAAACTTCCTGGGTGACCTTAAACCAGTCACTTTCTCTCAGTCTCACCTCCATCACAGGGCAGTTGTGAGGACAAATGGAGGGGAGGAACCCTTGGAGGAAGGGCAGTATAAAAATGTGAAAAATAATATAATACATATGAAGAATAACAAGCCGGCTAAAAGAGCAGCATGGAAGGGGGGAAGAGATTTGGTAATATACTTCAAGTCCCCGCCTGGTCATTACCCTCAGCAAGAGCAAGTGCGCATAAGTGGTGGATTGTGTGAAAGCTCTCTCTCTCTCTCTCTCTCTCTCTCTCTCTGGGAAATACAGTGAGAAGGATTGGGCCCCCAGGGAGCTGCCCAGAGAGAGGAAGCAGGAGTGGTGTCACCTTTGTCTGCCCCCCCTTTCGCTCACACACACCCTCACTCTGGGCAGTGAGCACAGTGGATAGGGCCCAGTCCCCACCACAGCACCACACTGGAGGAGAGCATAAGCAGCCACAGACAGGAGCAGCCCCCTCCCCACTTGCCCACACCCCTGCTCTTCTGGTCGCTCGAGACTGGGTCCAGTCAACCCAGTGCTCCCAACTGTGTTACCCTGAGAGAGAGAGAGAGAGAGAGAGAGAGAGATTTGTCAATGCTCTCCAGGACTGGTCTGGAGTCTCTACCTATCATCATCAGCAACAACCTGACTACTGACTGAGAGCTTACAAAAGTTTGCTGGTGATTTCAATAGAACCTCCAGGTTTTGGGGGGAGGGGGTGGAATGGTTGTCTCCAGGAATGGCTTCAGTCAGACTTGGCAACCAGAGAGAGAGAGACAGGAAGTGAACTGAGTTGGGAACTTTTGCTAGTCTGGATCAGGCAGTCCCTACTGTGCTCATTCCTCCCTACTATGCTGCTGAAAGGCAGGGCAGGTGAGCAGACAGAGCTATGCAGAGGAAGAAGCAGGCAAGAAATTGAAAGCAGACACTCTAATTGCAACTTTTGCTTCTCCTATTTATCACAGCCCAATTCCATCCACATTTACCTGAGAGTAAGCCCCATTGACTGTAATGGGGCTTACTTCTGAGTAGCCATGAATAGGCTTGGCCTTTTATACTGCCACCCTTCCTCCAAAAACCTCAGGGGAGCTCAGATGATTCTGACAGCAACCCTGCGAGCTGAGCGCTGGTGATTGGGTCCATGTCATCAGGTTTGATTCCTGACTGAGTGAGGATTTGAACTCAGGCCTCTGTTTTGGCATATGTGTTGCATGACTATGCAGGAGATCAGCATTTCATATTCCTCACTGGGTAGCAAATGGCAAGTGGTCCGGTGTATCTGTAAACATTACTACAGCCAGTAAACAAAGAATCAAGTGACTGAGGGCCCAAATGTTCCCATACCTTAAAGAGGTCTCTGTGACTGCCTACCCAACACAGGAAGCAGTTCACGCCCCAGTAACACAGCAACACTGGCACTGGAAAATTGGATAGGATTGGGCCCTGAGTCATGGACAAAATACCATGCTTACATTTGAAGGGCCTATCTGAGAGAGCAGGATAGTAATAGCCCCTTCTGCAATGTCATCCTATGCATGTCTACTCTGATGGGGATTCCAGATTTACTCCCACACAAGTGTTGTTAGGATTTCATGTGTAGTCTAATGCTTGATTTGATCCATTTGCTCATCCTTTTCTCACATTTGCTGTAGTAAATGGTAACAAGGCAGGTAACAGGTAACTAAATGGTAACAAGGCAGGAGGTGCCGCTGTATACCATCTTGCTGCCTTACAACTCTTAACACTATGGGCACCAGAGCTATCAGTTCAGTCATTTTTGCTACCCCAAACATCTAATTTCCCCCCAAAAAATGCTATTATAGAAATTCCAGGTTTCAGCACGCACTGACAAAATTATGAAATTCCAATACAAATAAGAACAACTTTTGAGAAGCCTGAAAGGAGGATGAAATATGGTTTGAAGGAAGCATCAACTTTTTTTTTTCCTGGACAAGTTCTTATTTCAAGTAAAAATGCAACAGGTGGTTCTTTTCCTACTATACAGATACTGTCCTTTTGCTGCTGTTTTCCAGCACACAAGCCCTTCCAGGGGGGGAAAAATAATAACTCTTGTTGAAGATAACTCTTGTTGATCTATTACGTGATTTGAGCGGGTTTTTAGCGCATAGGTATGTTACCACACTATTGTTGACCAACTTGTGATGTAATTGTAATGTATTTCTTCCTAGTGCATAATGAATGTTCAAAATGTAGAAGCATGATTAATTTCTGTAAGAATATGATAATACTTTCTGTGTTATTTTCACAATTTACTATACTATACTCTCTCTCTCTCTTTTAACAGATGTAGCATAATAAGCTGACTGGATTTCCAGAATTCTTTTCTTGATAGGTAACAGCTAGTTTTAACTTGATCTTTGTGCAAAACTACAGGTGGACCCTCATTATCCAAGAGGGTTCTGTTCCTGGACCCCTTGCAGATACCGAATTCTGTGTGAAACCAAGTTACGTGGTTATGGGGCACCACCAAGCTCTGGTCACATCCAGAGCTGTTCTGAGGGCCTTGGAGGCTGTGCACGGCCTCCACAGGCCTTAGAAAGGCATCTGGAGGTCCTAGAAGGGCACCTCCAGTTTTGGACCAAAAACCAGAAGTGCCCTTCTAAGACCTCCGGAGGCCATTCTGAGGCCCGTGGAGGCTGCACAGTCTCCAAGTGCCTCCGGAGGTTTCAGGTTGGGCCGAATCTGGCTCAATGGCAGTCCAGAGGACCCATGTTGAGCAGATCCAAATCTGATGAGATGGGTGGATAGGAGAGATGGCGCCTAAGCCATCTTTTGTTTGTCAATTTTCACCTGCAGATGCCCACCTGAGAACATTTTTGCCCCAGCTGGGCTGGTCTCCACAGTTTCAGAGCCTGTCTGGGGAAGAGCATTAAAAAATGGGAGGAGGTTGAGATTTTCAGTTTGGAATAAGGAAAAGTTAAACACCCCTTCTTTCCCACTAATTCTCTGCTTGACCTCCCTGCAACAGCATTAACATAGCAAGGCAAATATTGGTTTGGAAATGAGAGCTTCTCCCATAGTGTCCAGATTGACCCTCTAGTATAGCTGGAGCCACTTTTTTTCCTGGTGGATTTGGGAGGTTCACCACATACCATCAGATAAAATGGCCAAAAGCAAGAGGGCAAAATGGAAAAGAAGTTGAGAACCACAAGGCATTTCAACAGAGTGGGGTGGTTTTTAAAACAATGGAGATCGAGGTAGGAAATGGTAAAAATTCTAGAACAGCATGTGGCAGTGAGTAACCTGTAATTTACGGTGGGGACAAATGCGTTGCTAGTAAAAATAAATGCTAATTGCAGCAGCAAATACCAGGCAAGATGCCAGTGGATGCTGTATGAGTTTCTGAGAATTCTGCTTGCACACATGGCTGCTGTACAAGTCATGAGCCTCTTTTGAGGCACCCTTGCCAAGTTTCTCCAATACTCGAGCTCCTGGTAAACGTGTGCCAATTGAAAGGGGGTGAACAAATGTCTTATTTATCTATTGTTGATGAGTTATGAATTATAAATTAAATGTGAAAAAAAAAATCAGCAGCATTATCCCATCCCTCCCATGAATGCTCAGGTTTACATGCAAGGGATGGGATTCCAAAGGGTCTCAACAGAGCCCTACAACTTCACGCCCCTGCTGGCCATTGCTCAGGTATGTGTATAGTACTGGTACAATGTGAAGTGCCTTGTCATTTTTTTTTTTTACAGTAGGAGCCAGCTTAGAGCTCCTGTTATAAGAATTAGCAGCTCCGTTTGTTGGAGCATAGAAATAGTCATGGATCATACAATCAAGTGACACATTTCCCATGGAAACATTAAGTGACAGAATAGCCATGCATGGAACATTTTTTTAAAATTTTATTTTTTAAATAAAGGCAGGCTTCCATATCTGTGACTTCAGTTCAGGGGGGGCTGCAGATGCGGACACTGTGGTTACAGGGAAATGCTATTCAAGTAGCAGCCCCCAGCCCCACACTAAAGGTGGGAGACTGAGGCTCCAATCCTATCCACACTTTCCTGGGAGAAAGTCCCATTGACTATAATGGGACTTACTTCTGAGTAGACATGCATAGGATTGGGCTCTAAGGCTGTGATCCTAACCTCACTTTCCTGGGAGTAAGTCCCACTGAACACAATAGGATTTACTTCTCAGTAGACCTGGTTAGGATTGTGCTTCCTGATATTATCAGGAAGCACTTCCTGTTAATGTTCACTTAGGGCCCAATCCTAAAGATGTGCAGAGCTCCAGTGCCTGCTCTGGGTGTCACAAACATGCTATAAGGCATGTCTGCAACACCTTGCTCAGAGTGAGCACCAGCACCAGCCCAGCACCAGCTGGATGCCTTCTGGAGCTAGGTAAGAGCTCTGGGCAGTGATGAGGGCCTTGGCGGCCAGGGAGAGGCAGTCCAGGGTGAGGGAGGGTGGGGAGGGGAGAAGGAACCAGAGCAGGAGGGGATAGGACTGGCAGAGCTCTGCTCCACCTGATCCTGAACTCCTTGTTAGAAGGCCCAACATGGAGTCTCTTGATTCTGCGCCAGCAAAACAGCCGGTGCAGACTTGAGAAGCCCCATTGCGGGACTTAGGGCTTCCCCTGAGGAGACCTCTGGTGGCCTTGGTGTTGCCACTAGATGCAGCTGTCGCCATTTTGGCACCGCTGGACCCAACAGACTGCCAGCTTTAGGATTGGATTGTTAGTCTCCCTCTAGCATGCAGGCTGCTTTCCTGCACATCGCTCTTCAGTTCTGCAAGAATGTTGCTTTTCTTAAGGAGAAAACACTGACAGTTCCAGTGCTACTAAACAAAAACTAAAGTAGTGAAATGGGCACAGATCTGCTGATAACTGAATCCATGGATATAGGGCCCGCCTGTAAATATGTAAAGTAATAGTCTCACTCCCTTGCCTGTTTGAAACCCCTATTCTAGACCAGGGGTGTCCAAACTTTTTGGCAGGAGGGCCTCATCCTCTCTCTAACACTGTGTTGGGGGCTGGGAATAAAAGAATTAATATGCATTTAAAATTTGAATAAAATCACATAAATTTACATGAATGAATATATTAGAGAGGGAGCTTATATGAATGAGCAATAGCTCAAGGCCTTGCACAAAGCCAGGCTGGCCTTTCCTTTGCTGACGCTTCACAGATGTGCAACAGCAAGCAGCAGAGAGAGACTTTGGCCTGCAGCTCGCACGAGAGGTCAAACAGTTGACCTTCACACTGAGAGCAGTCGTGTTGGGCCAGTGCAGGCTCCAGCAAGTCTCCAGAGGGCCAAAGGCTCATTGGAGACTGGGAGCTCCCTGCGGACCAGACTGGAGGTCTCCAAGGGCCGCAAATGGCCTCCGGGCCGGAGTTTGGGCAGCCCTATTCTAGACCATCATGATAGTTGATTTCCAGTATCTAAGAAAAATTCCCTTGACTGTAATAAAAGCTCTGCAGAATGAGACTTCCTCTGAAGCTGACAGTGCCCATATTATTGTTGAACAGCAAAACAGCATAAGGAAGTGTATATGTACAGTATTAAGAACTACACTGACAGGCTGGAAAATGCTAGCCCTGAACAGCAGCACCAACATATGGAAACATTGCATGAATCTAATTATAGGACACCTAATTTAAACAGGTGAGGGGGCTGTGGTACGCTCTATGATTAATTTTCAACAGAATTAGACAAACTTGAAATGTAAGTAGGTATAGGAGCCCTTGCATGGCCTAGGCCTGGCTATCATCTTATCTGCATTTTAGTGATGTCCAGTAAAACTCAGACTGCATTACTGCACTTCCTTTAACTATCCACACCAAAATCTCATGTTACTTTTTAAATGTGGAGATTGAAGAACTGAATGTTGCTAATCTAAGTGCATGGAGTAATCTAGTTCTGCTCCTCAAATCTCAGTTGAACAACAGAAAAGAACCTAAGTGGCCCAGGTTATAACGTATCCCAGCTGATAGCTTAGAGGAAAAGGTTCACAGCACGCAGCTGTATGAACCACATGCTAGGATTTTTTCATGCACAACACTTCCATTAAATTCATTCATTTTTCAGGACAAGTTTGCAAAGGATTGTGCCTGTGGCATTTCAGTTGCAAATATAGCCATTTTGTTCTTACAGGCCAAAAGATTGTTTACATAGCAATAATGAAAATTTGATTTAATTTTGGTTTAATTTTAGTCAACAATTTCAAAAGAATCTTCTATTGCAGTGGTTCTCACATTTTAAGCACTGGGGTCCACTTTTTAGAATGAGAATCTGTCAGGGCCCACCTAAACTGATGTCATGACCAGAAGTGACATCATCAAGCAGGAAAATTTTTAACCATCATTGGATTCAATCCTACCCACATGTACCCAGGAGTAAGCCCATTGACTGTCATTGTTAAAAGCATATACATAGTAGCCTGTTAAAAGTACAGATCTGTAACATTTTCCCAAATGCAGTCACATAGCATGGTAGCATCAAGTCTAATATATTAAAAATAAAATATTGAAATGAATGGGGATCCACCTGAAATTGGTTTGCGACCACCTGTGGTTTCTCAATTCACAGTCTAATCCAGATTTTAGAGTTAAGAAATCTAATGAACCTTAAAGCAGAAAAGTCATGGCTATCAGATGTTATTGCTAAGACAGCCATATTTATTGCTCCTTCCTTGTTCCTAACAAGGAACTACTATAGGAACCAAGTAGTGCATGCTGCTAGTTCTAGTATTTATTTAGCTTCTAAAATAGTTGCAAACTGTTCTGTGCATGTTTATTGAATAGCCAGTTTCAGTGAATTCTCAAAAGTACATAGGTCTATGGCTGTACAGCCAATCTTAGGTATGGTTACTCAGAGGTAATTTCCCTATATTTAACAGGGAGTTCCGTGTATATGGGCATGGGATTGAGATCTTACAACACAGCCCTGTGCATCAAAAACAACAAAGTCTATTCTACAATAAATGTGTTAGTTTTAATGTGGTACAAAGGTCTTTGTTGTTTTTGCTTCCACAGACTAACATGGCTATCCCACTGGAAGTCCTATACATTTACTCACAAGTCTCACTGGGTTCAATGACATTTACTTCCATGTAAACATAACCATAAGCAGGTTGTATTTATTTGAAAGGAAGAAAATGTCAGAAAACTGACGAGAATGCAAATCCCACAGGAATAGAAACTCCAAATAATTACTTTTCTTCCATATGTACTACAATATGCTGTGTGTGTCAAAATGAACACCACAGTCAGAGGACGGGGTATATTCAGTGATGAAATATTTCCTTGGGAAATGAAAGGAAGTTCCATAGGAAGCACAACACAATGTAAGCCAGACCATTGATGTCTGACAATCTACATAGCACAGTAGCATTGGCTTATTCAAAGCTTCCTTCCCCTCATGTTTCCTGATGTTATATGCTTTGTTTCATTGTGTCCTTGCAGGGTTATTTCCGTCTAGAAAGAACTTGGCTGAGAGGAAGTTTTCCATGTGTTTTGCTAGAGGTTAAATCAAACAAAATTAGCTAAGAATTCGAAGGAACCATGCAGGATTGCACCGTTTAATCCTAATCATTTTCTGTTGAGGAATCTGGCAGCCTAGAAGAATAGATACGAAGAATTTCCTGCAAATGGTTAAAGAGGAGGAAGAAATTCTGTAATACCTGTAATTCTGTAATAATGTCAGCAATGGCATTCTTTACAGTACATGCATTAAATGCAGATCCAGTAAATGGTTCTGCATTATAGACATGAAACTGTGTTGTGATATAATACAGGTTGTGCCTCATTATTCACTAGGTTTCCATTCTGGAACCCCCAGTGGATTAAAAAAAGAAATCAGTAGATAAAAACCAGTGGAAAAGTGTCTTTAAAGACCAACTTCCAGGTTTCTTCGTCCTCCACTGTCGCCCCAGAATGCATTGGTATAGATGCTATACTGCATTCATCCACTTTTATGGGGTGAATGATGAAATCTAACGGAATTAATTATGGCTGAATATGGTACAGCATCTATTCTATACCATAGAATAGGCAGGAGGTCTGGTCTAGAGGGTAGAGCCTCCGTTAGCCCGAAGATAACATCAGAAGGTCACCAGTTTCAGGACACGAGCAGCTCCCTGAACGGCTGAGAATGGCGAGACATTGAAGCAGCTGACAAGCCCAGCTGAGTGATTCTACCTGCTCTTGGTGTGAACAAATAGCGTCTTGGCTGCCCTCCATGTGAGAGATGGAGCTGCTTGTCAGCCTGCCTGGGAGAACTGGAGGCCAGCAGTGAGACCAAATCAGGAAGATCCATTCTGAAATGTTGTTGGTTCTTGAAAGAGAGAAACTTTATGATTGTAAAAATCACCTTGAGGGATTTAGAAACATCTGCCTATGTAAACCACCTTGAATAAAGTCAGAGGAGTAATCCGATGACCAGAAAGGCAGTATATAAATACCTAGTTGTTGTTGTTGTTATTATTATTATTCTGATGCATTATGGGGTGACAATGGAGGAGCAAGAAACCCAGCAGTGGGTCTTTAAGGCTATCTTTAACCCTGAGAAGCTTGCAATCAGTGTGGTTTAACTGCACAAAGGTAGGAAAGGGGATTTTGGTGCTTTTTTTCCTTGTTACAAGGTATTTAAAGGAGCCCAGTAGCAGTGGTGAGTCAAATAATGGATGCCAAATCAGTGGAAAACGAGGCACAACCTGTAGACTTGTCTCATGTGCATGTCCTCACATGACAAATTGTGATTAAGGAGGGGATTTAAAGGTCTTAGGAGAGTTCTGAGTGCTTTATGGGTAGAGGTGAAAGTTTTTGTTTTTTTTTAATTTCAGTGTTTTCCCAAGTTAGAAGTGTAGAAAACAGTGTTATGTGTTTTTATTTCAAGGGCGCATTTTAATAAATTATAATCACTAAAAGTGTACTAGGTAGGTGATATAGGTGGTATAATGTCAGCAGATGCAACCACATGCATTTAGAGGTGGTTACAAGGAAGCTTACAAAATGCTCGCAAAACACAACACAATGACAAAATAATAAAACTGTCAGGCCAGTGCTTAACTCCCTAGCAGCCAGTATGATAGGCTCCCTCTGACCCAGGTACCTCTACTTCATTCCACCTTCAAGGCACACAGATCTCAAGCCTCTCTCTCCTGCCAATGAGAGATTTGGCTCAGCTTTCTCATGTCTTGGCTGTGATCCCATTTTCTCCGCCTTCCCTCCTGACTTCTGCTTCCTCCTTTTTTCCTGGCTCTCTTCTTGCTCTTCTTCCCCCATCACTGGAATTCTCTGCCTGCCCTCCTCCCTTCCACCTTCTCTCCATCCATCTCCCTCTTACCACTTTTCCACCCTCCTCCTTCCTGTTTTACCTGCCTCTCCTCTCCCCACGCCTTTCTCCTTTCTTGATCCTCCCCTTGCCCTTCTTCTTTCCTTCAATCCTCTCACCTCTCTCCTTTCCTCACCCTGTCCTGACAGCCTCCAGCTGAAGGGCTGCCATCATCTTTCCTGTCTCTGTGGCAGAGCAATGACATCATTGCCCTGCCAATGTAAAGCAAATCCCCCCCCCCCCCCGGTGTAGCCAGAA
Source organism: Tiliqua scincoides (assembly GCF_035046505.1). Lineage (NCBI taxonomy): Eukaryota > Metazoa > Chordata > Lepidosauria > Squamata > Scincidae > Tiliqua > Tiliqua scincoides. The sequence goes on from NC_089824.1 coordinate 22,305,486, forward strand.
GAATGGGAGTGCTGGATGCTGCATCTCATACTCTGCAACACAAAACCATGGATGTTGGCCACATGCATCAGAATCTTCAGCAACACCTTTTGCAGGCATGTAGGGGTTCCTCACAGTTAACATGGAAAGGATAAAGTTGAGAGTCACTGTGAGAAAGCATTAGACTGGATGTGCCTTGCCATGGTGTTGTGGGATACCCTTGGGCAAGTCTCACACACATTTTTATCCCAACCCACACAATTTGTTTCAACTTCATCTAAGTGGAAGAAATACAGCCACAGAGTTGTGCCACATGTGGTCTAATCCATCTATGTTTCCTTGGCAGGAAGTCCTACTGGCACTTACAGCCAAGTAAACATGCATAGGTTTGCAATATTAAATGTTTGTTGACTATAAAAATAATAACTTTATTCTGCATTTGAAGTGTAAATGAGACGTACCTTTTGGATGCGAGTAGAACATTTTTGAAGATCTCTGCTGATCATAAAACAACAAGCAATATACTGACTTTAGCAGATGAAAGTTCTACATTCTAATGGTATCAGGCTCTAGGGTTGCAAAATGCTCCGCTGGTGCTGGCCACAGTTCATGTGAAGCACTTTAAGGAATGGGATGACGGTTTCCTTTTTAGGAAGCATGCTGTCTCGGCTTTAGTGATTCAGTCACTCCACTGGAGTGACTCAAGCCGTTGCCACAGGATACATGTGGTTAGAGAACTAACTGAATTACAGATAATTCTGTATAATGTGCTGGGGCATCAAGCCCTTGGAGGTCCATTACTGGTACTAAAAATTTCCCCTGCAGAAGCAAAACAGACAGTCTCCAGCTTTGTTTAATAATTCAAGAACACACATCTCAATGTTAGCACTAAATTGAGAAACCAACTGAGCCAGTGTTTTCCCAGGGGAGAAAAAAGGAGCCATCATACTGGATCCAGGGATGGAAATGGCATTGTACTGGATCCAAGGATCAAAAACATTCAACATGTTACCAGCTCTAAATTTGCTTAGGAAGGGGATCAGTCCTGGTAATGTAAAGCTTGTTTTGGGTGAATAAGGAGCAAGACTGGGTAGGCTTTCATTAATTTTGCACCGACAGTGTAACAGTAATGAGACATTCTGGGCAAAAATGCCTTTCCGAGGAGATAAAGCAGGGTATAAATTTGAAGATAAATAAGAATGAAAGGGTTAGCTTCACTGCAATACCAGAATACTCAAAAGTCAGAGATGCATCACACCTTTAATTTAGGATGCTCCCAAATTAGAATACTGGATTCTCTTAGAATTGGGGTCAGTAGCTAGAGGCCTTTGGGGAGGGCTAATGTCAGGAGTTGGCATTGTTGAGCAGTTGCCAAAGACCCGCTGCTGATCAACTCTGTGCCCATAGCCTTTGTATGATGGTGACTCTCTGGGTGACCCAAACAGGAGATGACAAATCAAGGGTTGTTTGCCAAGGACTCCTTGAAACATGACCCCAAAGGATGCTGACAGGCCACTCAGCACTGACAATGAAATCTTTATACCACAAATAAATCATGCAAAAATCTCTTTTCTTAACTATTGTTCAGTTTTTCTTATTAAAACCTGAGGCAAATTCAGAGCTGGTTTTTTTATTTATTTATTTATGTATTTATTTATTACATTTTTACATTTTACAGCTGAAGTCAAAACCTTTACACCTGCTCAGAGCATCCTGCTATTTTCCCCTCAAAGCTTTTATGTAAAAGGATTCAGCTGGCTCCTAAGCTGCATCAGATGCATCACTCGCTACATAAGACCACTACTAGGCACTATTTTGTTTTCTAGTGAACCCCACTCTGCTAGAGACAACTTGCCTATGCGTCATCTGCATCCTCAAATGACAAATTGGTATGCATCTGTGTTTGCTTCATGAATGATCTCCTGGACCATGGTGTTTTTTTTTTGTGTTTTTTTTTTGTACACTTCCAGACAGACAAAACCATCTTAAGAACATAAGAACAGCCCCACTGGATCAGGCCATAGGCCCATCTAGTCCAGCTTCCTGTATCTCACAGCGGCCCACCAAATGCCCCAGGGAGCACCCCAGATAACAAGAGACCTCATCCTGGTGCTCTCCCCTACATCTGGCATTCTGACTTAACCCATTCCTAAAATCAGGAGGTTGCGCATACACATCATGGCTTGTACCCCATAATGGATTTTTCCTCCAGAAACTCGTCCAATCCCCTTTTAAAGGCGTCTAGGCTAGACGCCAGCACCACATCCTGTGGCAAGGAGTTCCACAGACCGACCACGCGCTGAGTAAAGAAATATTTTCTTTTGTCTGTCCTAACCCGCCCAACACTCAATTTTAGTGGATGTCCCCTGGTTCTGGTATTATGTGAGAGTGTAAAGAGCACTCAATCTTATACAATCTTATACAATTGAGAAAAACTGACACAGTCCATACTTAGAATAGAAGAAACTGTTTGAACTTGGGTAAAAGTTTGTTCTAAAATATTTTTACTGATGGGGGTAACTGCTATTATCAATCTGGCTCAGCAATTTTTTTTTCCTATATGAATGCTTGTGATCAAAGGAAATGTTCCTCATTTTTTCCATATCAATCTTGCTGGAGTTCCAGAAGTTAACCTTAAAGAAACACTGTTTCGGTCTAATTCTAACCAGGGTTACTTGGACTTCAGGCGGCTTATGGGCCAAATCCTATCCAACTTTCCAGAGCTAGTGCAGCAGTGTCAATGCGGTATGCACTGCATCCTGCGGTGGGGGGCAGCCACGGGGGCCTCCTTCAGGTAAGGGAATGTTTGTTCCCTTTCCTCAGGGCTGCTTTGTGGCTGCACCACCACTGGACAGTTAGATAGGATTGGGCCCTATTGCAGTAAGTCCCACCATCATCCTCTTCTCCACATTTCCTCTCCAATTCATTTCCTTCTTCTTTTTCCACTTCAAGGAGTGGAAGGTGGAGGAAGTGGAGACAAGTGGCACGATGGAGAAGATGCCCCTGCCTTTCTGCTTCCTCCACCTCACTCAGGGCCCAATTATATCCAATGTTCCAGCACTGATGCAGCTGCAGTTCAGCCCCAAGGAAAGGGAACTGTCTCTCCCCCCCCACACACACACAGGATCCAGCACATACCCCATTAGTACAGCTGCATTGGCACTGTAAAATTGGATCGGATTGCATCCTCAGCCACATGAATATGCCAGTCCTGTTTGAAAGCAGCATTGATGGATTTTTTGGTGTTGTTTAGGTCTATTTTTAAGGATTGCTATTCTAAGCCTTGATCTTCTAAATGAGTGTCAAACATAAGACCTGTAGTCTGCATGTGGCCCCTGGAAGCAATTTATCCGGCCCCCATTATAATTAGGCTCTCTCATATCTCAAAAATATGAGATATGCGCATTTTCTCTTCTGTCATTTGCAACTAATGCATTTCTGTCTGAGAACAAACTTCTGACCATCATCTGTTTAATGATTTCACTTTCAGCCCTCAGCAGGCACCATGAATACTAACTTTGGCCCTCTCTGTATGACATGAATTTGATATCCCTGTTCTAAGTCATGCATGACATTTGAGTATTTTTTTTTTTAAAAAGTGAGAAACAATTGGAAAATTTAAATCAGATAATACATATGTACATAATTGGGGACAATCCAGCCAAATGGAAGAATTTTTAAGTTCCACTTATTTTAATGGGATTGTTTTAAGCATGTGCTTAACTTTTCACTGAAATCAGTGAGGTTTAAAAGCTCAGATCATGCTGATGCAGTTCTAGGCAAACAGTTCTAGGCAAACAGGTTTATGATTCACTGATTAAGGACTCCCTCTAACTTTTGATACTCTGAGACATTAATTGCCAGCATGCCACACCAGGACCCAGGCATTATTAGTAATGAGATAGCTTCAGATCTAAGGGATTAACTAATTAACCAGGAAACTATTAGTGAGAAGGTGCACTTCTAGCACTAAATACAGGCAGGATTATTTTCCCCTTCACTTTAAAAAAAATAAATATAAAGAGCTCATTATGGAGTGAATTTGCACCATGCAAAATGATGATGGGCATATAATACTGTGTAGTTAAAAATGCAAAGTTACGCAAGTTTAGGTTAAAAAGGGATCGAAGATTCCAGGGTCATGCTAGCAATTTCATATGAATATATTTTGAGTGTCAAGAAGAAACAGTGTCTTGTGGTTAACTGCAGAAGACAAGAAAAAAGTCAGCAGATTCCCATTTCTGTTTCTAGCAATATCACAGTAATCTTGTGATCCAGTCCACATGCAAGGTGGCAACACAATTCTGAGCATTAGGCCTGCGTTCCTCACAGTGAAAACTGTAGTACTGTACAAAGAAACTTGTTTACTTATTTGTTTGTTCAAAATGCTGACATCCTGCCTTCCTGTGATGCTATTCAGGGCAACTTGCAGAACTATAAAACAATCCAAATAAAACCAGCAGTTCAGAACAGCAGTAAGAAAACAATGCTGTATCAGCGGTACAATTAAATGAGCTCAAGTAATATCTAAAAGGCTTGGGTGCCAGGCATGCCCCCCTGGGGAGAGCATTCTATAAACAGGCACTTCAGCTAAAAAGGCCCCTAGAGATAAAAGCCCCAGGGATATGGTCTGTCGAATAAAGAATTCCTTATACATCATCACGGCTCCCACCACATCACCTGAATCAACATTTCTTGATCAATCTGATTTCTGAGGCTGTGGAGAGTGATACAGTGAGATAATTTTGTGGGAATCTGTTAGAGACAGTTAATGAATGGTGAAAAGGCAGGGGAAATGGGAGATGGAAATACAAGGGTATGAAAAGAATTTATTTCCAATCAAGCTCTTTATTTTAAACCTAGGGCTGTACTGAAAACATCTGTTTTTTGCAGTGTCCCCTAGATCAGTGTTTCTTAACCAGTGGTACTTGTACCACTGGTGCTACTTGAGTGGTATCCAATAGTACTCACAGGATCCTCAGACTCCCACTGCCTGGCAGAGAGACCAGCAATGCAACAGTAGGATGCTTAGCTTGGCAAGCAGAGCTCAAGTGTGCACTTGCTGTGGAACTCCTTGCTGCAGGATGTGGTGATGACATCTGGCCTGGATGCCTTTAAAAGGGGATTGGACACGTTTCTGGAGGAAAAATCCATTATGGGTTACAAGCCATGATGTGTATGTGCAACCTCCCGATTTTAGAAATGGGCTATGTCAGAATGCCTGATGCAAGGGAGGGCACCAGGATGCAGGTCTCTTGTTATCTGGTGTGCTCCCTGCGGCATTTGGTGGGCCGATGTGAGAGACAGGAACCTGGACTACATGGGCCTATGGCCTGATCCAGTGGGGCTGTTCTTATGTTCTTAATGACATCGTCACCAGTTACTTTTGGTGGTACTTCCAATGGGTGGACCATGCAAAGTGGTACAGCAGGGGAAAAACGTTGAGAAACACTGTCCTAGATGAAGGCATCTGAATGACATAGGCTGAAAGCCTCACTGCTCACTTTTAGGCTGTGCAGGTTGCTGCAGTGTTTGAATCTGTCAATCCAATCACGACTGGCTCCAAACATTTTTGTTCTTGGTCCTTCGACTTGCTCTTGGAGGTAGTTAAACATGTTCTTTGCCTTCTCCATGATGAGGACCTGGCTGCCATGAATAGAGCATTGATTCTTCCACCCATATGCTTAATAGTTGCTCCATTGTCTCCAACAACATGCTCCTAGAGCATGTCAGCTTTGCCAATGTAGCAGTGGTGGACTTGGCAGAGGGTTTTATCTTCCTGGCATTTGTCAGTATTGTTCCAATGCTTGATATCACTAGGCCTAAGCATGACACATGTGTCCACCTGACACATGGCAACTAAAGTGACCACAACATCCATATTTTAACATCCACTGTGATACTTTTCCTTTGCTTTGGGGAGCGGGCAGGTCCACCTGCATGCCTTCCGTCAGCCATTATGGATCAAGACTTTTTGCCAGAACACAAGCACACTCAACACAAAACAGCACACTACAGTGCTCACTGGCTGACAGCATTTGCAGTATGGTGCGCTAACACTCACTGGCTGAGAGGGTACAGTACAGTCTGTTTCACTTCCTGTCATTGGTTGAGAGTGTTCAATAGCACTCACACTACAGGACAGTACAACAGTGCCAGTCCATGAGTCATGGGAAAAATTTATGAAAAAGGTACTATAATGGATTGTGATACATACATGCTTCTCCGTTAAAAAAATATATATATATTCAAGTTAAACAGCACTATAACAAATCAGCACTGCATAGGGTGGCATTAAAGGGGGTGTGCCTATAATGTTAAAAGTTTTAATGTTAAAAGTTATGATCTACTTACTTCAACTAAGTTGGTTTATGCATAATGAAATTATTTGCTTCCTGTTGATGAACTGAAATGGCATGGAACAGATGGCACCTAGCAAATGCTTAATAGTTTCCATGCATATTCCATCTTGGTATCCAAACAGTCTAGTAACCTGTTTTCCTTTCTTTTCTATCTCTAGATATGTACCATGTTATGAATTTAAAGAACTTCCCCCAGACAGCTTTAGTTCTCACTTTGTACTTTGGATTCAAGGCATATGCTATCTGACTAATCTGCTTCATAAATATTTCTGCAAATGAGCAGAATTCTTGGGTTTGCAGTTGTTCAAAGCTAGAAACCACATTCAGTATTTCTTGACACAAAGATCAACCAAAATGTCACTTCTAGAGTACAATGGTATCTAGAATTAAAGAAGGCTACTTCATTATGGCATAAAAGTACTGTCAGTCCCAGACATGACAGATGTC